>NC_057807.1:697354406-697574406 GCF_018294505.1 Triticum aestivum
GAGTTAATCTTCGACATCGTCCCCTTTCGCAGTGATTATCAGGCACTGCTCGGACGAACCGTGTTCGCTCGATTCAACGCGGTGCCATGTTATGCCTACCGTAAGCTCAAGATGCCCAGTCCGCGCGGTGTCATCACGGTTAATGGCAACGCCGAACTCCCCCTCGGTGCCGAAGAGTATACCGCTGCTTTAACACAGAAACAATGAGTGGCATATTTCAATCGAACCTCGAGTCGACGGCCAAGCTCCCGGACACCGCCAAAGGAGTCCAAACTAGTTCGTGGCAGGATAGCCCAGCTCATCCAGAGCTCAATTAAAACACTCCGGCAAAAGCTAGGACATGCCACACACTGCGGCTCAACCTCTCTGTGGCACACAAACATTTCTTGTATTTTCTTTGCAGGTTCACCTTTGCGTAGGCCAGGACTGGCGACATGGAAACAGCTCGAACGCGCAAGGGAATCCTTAGATATTCCCCTCGATGACCATCCGACTACACTCCGGATCCGCGCACAGCTTCCTCCCGCCTGGTCTCGGCAGGTTCCGCAGTCATATTTCTTTTTATCACATTACCTATACTCATACGCATCAACTTACTATTCAAATACAACATGTGGCTTTATATGACGCTTATCTGCTGTTATTTCTTATTGATAATCTTTTGTCAAATGGCATCTGTACACCATGATATGCCTTAACATGCCAGGGGCTTCATTGTACCCATAATACGACAATAAAGTCCGAACACCTTCATCGTCGTTCAGCACCCCGAACTTATAGCATTATATGCATCAGCTCTGAATCATGTCTTGGGTCAATAGTTGGGTTTGCCCGGCTCCCATGTTTTGCTTTCTTACGTTCCGCTATATCGGCTAAGGCGGCACAGGGAGAACTACTGCGATTGTGTCCCGGTTCTTCCGGACGAGCGCCTCAGTAGAGAAAGCCGAAAATTGACTGTCATGATACGGCGAGAGCTGGTCAGCTGTTCGAGAGATTGTAAAATCTTTAAGGATTTCTTTTGCATTATGTGATAACTAATGCAGCGTGCGATGGATTGGCTTTTCTTCCGATCAGGTGCTTATAGAGCCCCTCGTGCGGTCTTCCAAACACCAGGGGTTGCGCCTACCTTCCTTTTGTCAAGCTCCTATGGCTACGTGAGAGTGATAAAGCCTTATAGTCTGATTGCCTAGTTCGTAGCGCCGAACACCTCCTTCAAGGACCTAAAACTGGGATAAAGAGTGCTCAGGTTTATCCCGAGCACCCCCATACTTCCTATGTGGGGGCAGAAGCCAACGACTGGCCAAATCTCAACATTAATATATAAAACGGCGGCGTAGGAGGATTTTTTTTCAAATAACAAGCAATCAATAATAGAAACGACCTTGTTTAACATTACAAAGGACAACATGATTGTATTCATGGAATTATAATGTCCTTGGTACATTGCTCCGCCGCAAGGCGGGATCCTTTCAGGACACTATCATAATATAACTCAGGCTTGCGGTGCTCCTTCCCCTCCGGTGCATTTCTTCACGGCCTCTTGAAACTCTTGCTCAGCTTCAATAACCCTGGCCTCGTGCTTCTCACGAAGAGTCTGCTCTACGGCTGCCTTTTTCTCGGCCTCGGCCACATCCTTCTTAAGAGCCTCAAATTCGGTCATCGCCCCTAGAGCAAATCATGAAACATATTTTTATCATACTAAAAATTTGTTCGCGCTGAACACGAGCAAGGTTTGTGCATACCTTGTTTATCCTCCAACTGCCTTTTCAACTGGCCAAGTTCTTCTTTGGCCCACTCCAGACTTTGATTCAGTCCGAAGACTTCCGCAGTATGTGAGGCGGCAGTCGCTACAGACGCCTGCTTATAAGAAGAGAGGTAGATGCCATCAAGTGAGTCTCCTGCGAACGTAAATTTGATCCTCTGTCCGGTTCTTTCTTTCACCGAACAGTGTATCAGGGGCTACTATTTATACTATGACACTGTTCGAAACCTCATAAAACATACCTCAAAGCCTCTTATAAGGCCGATGCAGGCTTCATTCAGTCCACTCTCAGCGGACTGAATCTTCTCAATCACCGTACCCATAAGGGCACGGTGTTCTTCAACAATGGAGGCGCTCTTCAGCGCCGCCAGTAAAGTATCCGGCACCTCTGGTTGGACAGAGGTTGCCAACGGAACAGGCGCACCCCCTCCAGTCGAGGGAGGCTACCTACCTGATTCTGGAGCCGTATCGGTCTCCGGAATTGTGTCCGATCGGCGGCCAAATTCGAGATAGCCCCCGCCATCGAAGTCCATGGGAGCCTTTTCTCTCGTCTGTCCGGCCCCGGAAGTTTGACCTTCTGGTACCGCCTTGACGATCTCCCCCCCCCCTTCTTGGCCTGGGTCCCTCTGTGACGATACCTCAGTGTCATTCACGTGTTTTGGGGAAGGGCCTTCGGGGGCATCTCATTGTCCATAGCATCCGAACCCAATAAATCCTCTGATGTGGATCATTCGGTGTGGGATCTCGCTGGACTGCAAAAAGTATGGCTCAATTATTAAAACGTCATGCCATAGTGAATCCGGATGCGTAAATGTGTTTGGATTTTATATACTCACGAGTTCACCAGGGGCTGGGCCCTGGGATCCCACTCTGGGCTGCTGTCAGCGGCGACGGTGGACTCCTCCGGAAGAGGAGTTTTCCCCCTCTTGGGCGACTCGGCCTCCAAGGATGTGGAGGCCATCCTTTTCTTTCTTCCCCCCGCTGGCGATTCGTCTTCCTCCTCCTCATCCTCTTCGGAGGAAGAACGTGCATTGGAGTCTTCGGATATTGTGTCCGAGGTGCCACGGCGACGGAGGCCGCCCCTGGTGTTTTTGGCCTTCTACTTCGGCGCCTTGTAAGGCACCGAGACCAGCATCTTCGTCAGAAGTGGGCCGGCCGGTTCTTCTGGCAGTGGGGACGGACAGTAGATCCGCCCCGCCTTCTTCATCCAGCCCTAGGAGAGTTGTGGAAAACACATTAAGCATTTCCCTTGGGTTATACGAATAAAACATATAATGACTCACCGAACTTGCAGGGCGGGATAGTTGGTACCTGCGGTCCTCGGCTCAGTCCGGCCATGATTTGCCAGACTTGAAAAGCACCTTCCAGATGTCTTTGTGCGAGGAGCCAAAGAGCTCTTGTAGGGTCTGGTGCTTGGCCGGGTCTAATTCCCATAAATTGCAAGCCCGATGTTGACAAGGAAGGATCCGTCGAACTAACATCACCTGGACTACATTGACAAGTTTGATATTATTGTCTTCCATATCCTTGACGCACGTCTGTAGTGCCGACAACTCGTCGGGCGAAGACCAGTTCAGGCCCTTCTTTCGCCAGGACGTAAGTGATAACCCACAAGTGTAGGGGATCGCAACAACTTTCGATGGTGAAGTACAACCCAAATTTATTGATTCGACACAAGGGGAGCCAAAGAATATTCTTGAGTATTAGCAGTTGAGTTGTCAATTCAACCACACCTGGATAACTTAGTGAGGGAGTCCTGGACTAGGGGCTGTCCGGATAGCCGGACTATCATCATCGGCCGGACTCCAAGACTATGAAGATACAAGATTGAAGATTTCATCCTGTGTCCGGATGGGACTTTCCTTGGCATGGAGGGCAAGCTTGGCGATACGGATATGTAGATCTCCTACCATTGTAACCGACTCTGTGTAACCCTAGCCCTCTCCAGTGTCTATATAAACTGGATGGCTTTAGTCCGTAGGAAAAACAACAATCATACCATAGGCTAGCTTCTAGGGTTTAGCCTCCTTGATCTCGTGGTAGATCTACTCTTGTAACACACATCATCAATATTAATCAAGCAGGACGTAGGGTTTTACCTCCATCAAGAGGGCCCGAACCTGGGTAAAACATCGTGTCCCTTGTCTCCTGTTACCATCTGCCTAGACGCACAGTTTGGGACCCCCTACCCGAGATCCGCCGGTTTTGACACCGACATTGGTGCTTTAATTGATAGTTCCTCTGTGTCGTCACCGATAGGCTCGATGGCTTCTTCGATCCTCAACAACGACGCAGTCTAGGGTGAGACTTTTCTCCCCGGACAGATCTTCGTATTCGGCGGCTTCGCACTGCAGGCCAATTCGCTTGGCCATCTGGAGCAGATCGAAAGCTACGCCCCTCGCCGTCAGGTCAGGTTTGGGAGTTTGAACTTCACGGCTGACATCCGCGGGGACTTGATCTTCGATGGATCCGAGCCACAGCCAAGCGCGCCGCACTGTCACGATGGGCATGATTTAGCTCTGCAGCCGGACAGTACCCTGGAGGCCGCACTCGAGTCCGCTCCGATCTTCAATTTGGAGCCGGCTGCGCAGATCGAGGACGGATGGCTAGACACTGTCTCGGGGGCTGCAACCTCTACGGCGATAGAGCCGAACACTGACCTTGTCCCTCACGAAGCTCGTGACTCCGAGGTGCCGGACTCCTCGCCGGACTCCGAACCTCCCGCGCCCCCTCTGATCGAATCCGATTGGGCGCCCATCATGGAGTTCACCGCCGCGGACATCTTTCAACACTCACCCCTCGACGACATCTTGAGTTCGCTAAAGTATCTCTCGTTATCAGGAGAGCCCTGGCCGGACTGCGGTCAGGACGGTTGGGATGCGGACGATGAAGAAATTCAACGCCCACCCACCACCCACTTAGTAGCCACTGTCGACGATCTTGCCGACATGCTAGACTTCGACTCCGAAGACATCGATGGTATGGACGACGATGCCGGAGACGACCAAGAACCAGCGCCTATCGGGCACTAGAAAGCCACCTCAACTCACGACGTATACATGGTGGATACACCAAAAGGAAGCAATAATGAGGAACAACGGGACGTGGCGAAGGACAACTCCCCCAACAAACAACCAAAACGGCGACGCAAACGCCGCCCGAAGTCCCACCTCGATAAAAACGGCACCCATACGGACCCGGCCCTAGAGCAGGGCGAAGCAGTGGACGGCTAACATGCCACCAAGCAACCATCCGAACATGATGAACTGGACAAGCAACCCATCCCCGACGAAAACAAGAGCCTAGACGACCTCACGCCGAACACATCACCAGAGCATAAGAACCTTCATAAAAGGCTCGTCGCTACTGCAAGAAGTTTAAAGAAGCAAAAGCGGAAGCTCAAAACAGCGGAGGACGCACTCAGAATGAGATGGAGCAAAGTAATCAATACCACAGATAAATATGGCGCTAGTCGCCAGGCAAAGAGCTACCCGAAGCGCAAACGGTTGCCCGAATTCGACGAGGAGGCCTGAGAGCCCCCGCAGTCAAAAAAGAATGAGGCCGCCTGGCCGGATAGACGACCAGATGATAGGCTAAGAGCAGCAAGGGGCGCCGCACACAAGCCGGCACACGATCAGCATAAAGATCCTCGGAAAAAGGATGACCCAGTCAGGTCTATCTATGGGCCAAAAAAGAAGACTCCAGGAAGCAACACAGCCCGCCGAGCATTTGAAGACAACGGCACACCCAAATACAGGGGCGCCGCACACCCACTATGTTTCACTGACGAGGTAAGCGGGATTCAAACCCGTAAACATAGAGGCATATGACGGAACAACAGACCCAGGAGTCTGGATTGAGGATTATATCCTACACATACATATGGCCAGAGGAAACGATCTCCATGCCATAAAATACCTACCCCTCAAGCTCAAAGGGCCAGCTCGGCATTGGCTCAAAAGCCTCCCAGAAAATACCATTGAAATTTGGGAAGAGCTCGAGGATGCGTTTCGAGCAAATTTTCAGGGGACTTATGTCCGCCCTCTGGATGCAGACGATTTAAGTCACATAACTCAACAGCCTGGAGAGTCAGCACGCAAATTCTGGAACAGGTTCCTCACCAAAAAGAACCAAATAGTCGACTGTCCGGACACCGAAGCCTTAGCAGCCTTTAAGCACAACGTCCGAGACGAATGGCTCGCCAGACACCTCGGCCAGGAAAAACCAAGAACAATGGCCGCACTAACAAGCCTCATGACCCGCTTTTGGGCGGGGGAAGACAGCTGGCTGGCTAGATGCAGCACCAGCGACCCGAGTACATCCGAAGTCAGGGATGGAAATGGGAAATCACGACGCAGAAAAGATCAGCGCCAGAATAAGGAAAATGGCCCAAATAGCACGGCGGTCAATGCCGGATTCAAAAGCTCTCGGCCGAACAAAAAAATACTGCCCCTCAAGGACAACAGCGACGAGCTATCCAACCTAAACAAAATTCTGGATAGGCTATGCCAAATACATAGTACTTCTGGGAGGCCTGCAAACCATACCCACAGAGATTGTTGGGTCTTCAAGCAGTCCGGCCGACTTAATGCCGAACGCAAGGGGCTCGACACACCAAGCGAAGACGATGACGAACTCCACAAGCAGCACGCCGGAAAATAGAAGACTTTCCCAATAGAAGTCAAAACAGTGAACTCGCTTCATGTGATAACACGAAAACATAGTGCGGCACCTGCCATGCCAGAACACCGTCTGCAGAATGGGGATAGACCCTACCAAAATTCGCTGTAGCAGCACTTCCTTCAAAGGAGTGATGCCAGGCCTTTAAGCCAATTGTACAGGCTCTGTACCACTAGAGGTTGTGTTCGGTTCATCTGACAACCTCCGCCGTGAAAAGCTCACTCTCCATATCGCCCCATTTAACAGTGGCCCTAGAGCACTATTGGGACGCGAAGCTTTCGCCCGCTTTAACGCAATACCACATTACGCGTCTCTTACGCTTAAAATTCCCGGTCCACGCGGCATAATATAACTAAAGAGTAACTCCGAGTGTTCCTCAACCATCCTTTTAAAAATAGCTTATAACACTTATATAAACAAAAGTATATGATTGAAAACGTAACTCACAAATAGTACATAATCCCAATATTCCCGTGTAGATGCTTGTCCCGGCGCAGCTAAAGGAACAGCATGGTTCCCAACCGTGCGTCATCAGGGGAACATTGTTCTGCAAAACATTGTTGCCGACCTTGCATCGCGGATATGAAACGTTGTTACAGACATGTATTGCAAACAGATAACATTGTTATAGAAACATTGTTATGGACCCAGCATATTTACATAAGCCTTTTCGTAAAACAATGTAACGGACCAGAGGCAGAACCGGGACAAGCATCAACACGGGAACATTTGGATTACGTACTATTTGTGAGTTACGTTTTCAAATCATATAGTTTTGTTTATATAAGTCTTATAAGCTCTTTTATTAAGGAAGATACACTCGCCAGGAACAATGTTAGGGGTTTCGGATGTATTCAAGCGTAGGCTGTGAAGGCAGAACCGGACCTTCTAAAGAAAGTTACGATTCCCGAATTGGAGTTTCCTGAGTCCACCGTCGGCTACCCGGAAGACATTGTTAGGGATCCTGTTGTCACCATCCATGGCCCAGCTAAAGGAAGAGTAAGGTTCCCGATCGTGCGTCATCAGGGGAACATTGTTATGTGAAAATATTGTTACCGACCTGGCATTGCGGATATCAAACATTGTTATAGACCTTGCATTGCGATTAGGAAACATTGTTACCGACCTTGCATCGTGAATAGAAAACATTGTTACTGACCATGACTTGCGAACAGAAAACATTGTTATCAACCCAACTTATTTACATAAGCCTTCTCGTAAAACAATGTAACGGAGAAGAGGCAGTACCGGGACAAGCATCTACACGGGAACATTGGGATTATGTACTATTTGTGAGTTACGTTTTCAAATCATAAGCTTTTGTTTATATAAGTGTTATAAGCTCTTTTTTTAAGGATGATACACTCGCCATGAACAATGTTATGGGTTTCAGATGTATTCAAGCGTAGGCAGTGAAGCCAGAACCGGACCTTCTAAAGAAAGTTACGAATTCCGAACTGGAGCTTCTTGCGTCCACCGTCGGCTACCCGAAAGACATTGTTAGGGATGATGTTGTCACCTTCCATGGCCCAACTAAAGGAACAGCCTGGTTCCCGTCCGTGCATCATCGGGGGGAACATTGTTATGTAAAACACTGTTACCGACCTTGCATTGCGCATAGGAAACATTGTTACCCAACTAGCATTGCGCATAGGAAACATTGTTACCGAACTTGACATGAATCATTGTTACTGAAACATTGTTATGTACCCAGCAGATTTACATAAGCCTGGTCGTAAAATAATGTAACTGACCAGAGGCAGTACTGGGATCAGCATCAACACGGGAACATTTGGATTACGTACTATTTGTGAGTTACCTTTTCAAACCAGAACCAGACCTTCTAAAGAAAGTTACGAATTCTCAACTGGAGTTTCCTGCGTCCACCGTCGGCTACCCGAAAGCCATTATTAGGGATCCTGTTGTCACCTTCCATGGCCCAGCTAAAGGAACATCATGGTTCCCGTCCGTGCGTCATCGGGGGGAACATTGTTATGTAAAACACTGTTACCGACCTTGCAGTGCGAATAGGAAACATTGTTACCGACTTTGCATTGCGCATAGGAAACATTGTTACCGACCTTGACTTGCGAATAGGAATCATTGTTACTGAAGCATTGTTATGTACCCAACAGATTTACATAAGCCTGGTCGTAAAACAATGTAACGGACCAGAGGCAGTACCGGGACAAGCATCAACATGGGAACATTTGGATTACGTACTATTTGTGAGTTACGTTTTCAAACCATATAGTTTTGTTTATATAAGTCTTATAAGCTCTTTTATTAAGGAAGATACACTCGGCAGGAACAATGTTACGGGTTTCGGATGTATTCAAGCTTAGGCAGTGAAGGCAGAACCGGACCTTCTAAAGAAAGTTACGATTTCCGAACTGGAGTTTGCTGCATCCACCGTCGGCTACCCGAAAGACATTGTTAAGGATCCTGCAGCCACCGTCAATGGCGCAGCTAAAGGAACATCATGGTTCCCGACCGTGCGTCATCAGGGGAACATTGTTCTGCAAAACATCGTTACCGACCTTACATCGCGGATATCAAACATTGTTACAGACCTGGATTGCAAACAGATAACATTGTTATAGAAACATTGTTATGGACCCAGCATATTTACATAAGCCTTTTCGTAACACAATGTAACGGACCAGAGGCAGAACCGGAGCAAGCATCAACACGGGAACATTTGGATTACGTACTATTTGTGAGTTATGTTTTCAAATCATATAGTTTTGTTTATATAAGTCTTATAAGCTCTTTTATTAAGGAAGATACACTCGCCAGGAACAATGTTAGGGGTTTCGGATGTATTCAAGCGTAGGTTGTGAAGGCAGAACCGGACCTTCTAAAGAAAGTTACGATTCCCGAATTGGAGTTTCCTGAGTCCACCGTCGGCTACCCGGAAGACATTGTTAGGGATCTTGTTGTCACCATCCATGGCCCAGCTAAAGAAACAGTATGGTTCCCGACCGTGCGTCATCATGGGAACATTGTTATGTAAAAACATTGTTACCGACCTGGCATTGCGGATATCAAACATTGTTACTAAAACATTGATAACTTTGGCATACGAACTCCGATTTCGATGATCTTGGGCTCGTTTTGAAGCTATGGAAAAGCCCAAGGTCCTCACATAGAGAACCCCCCAAGATCAACAACAAAGAATGATGCAAGTAATGCAAAAGTTTGAGCTCTCTACATACGATGTGATCGAGCTACTCGCCCAAAAGTTCCTCTTCATAGTATGACTATCAAACCTAAAATCCGGTCTCCCACTAAACACAATGTGACCGGCAAAACTATGAAAACCTAGCTAATTTATACCTTTGCCTTGCACATTCAAATTGAGCTTGGTGATGACTTTGATGCTTGCCTCAAGTTGGAATATTTTTCTTGTCCATAATCACTTGGTGAACATACTCGAAATGCTTCCTTATATTGCAATGAGGGAAGCCTTAACTTAAGACCATCTTCACATGCACATTATCATGATGTGGACCACAAGATTCAAAGCATATAACCTATGGCTTCTCATCTTGCACTTGGACACCTCGAGCCCGATGAGCATCACCACTTGATATCATCCATACATAGGCTACTTGATTTGGCTTGATCAATCTAGGAGATACTAGCAACAAGAGAGAGGGAGTGCATCTTTATACCCATGAAGATCGCTAAACGGAATCCTTACAAGAACGCGGTTGATGGAGTCGTACTCGCGGTGATTCAAATCGTGAAAGATTCGATCCAAGCACCGAATGGACGGTGCCTCCGCGTTCAACACACAGCCCGGGGACGTCTCCTTCTAGGCAGAATCAGACGTTCTAAACAACATTACGATTTCCGGATTGGAGTTTTGTGCGTCCACCGTCGATACACGAAAGACATTGTTAGGGATCCTGTTGTTACCAACCATGGCCCAGCTAAAGGAACGGCATGGTTCCTGATCGTGTGTCATAAGGGGAACATTGTTACGGACCCTGCTTCAACAGGGGACACTGTTATGCAAAACATTGTTGCCGACCATGCCTTGCGAATGGGAACATTGTTACCGACCATGGCTTGCTAACGGAAAACATTGTTATGGACACATCTTATTTATGTAGGCGGACCAGAGGCAGAACCGGGACAAGCGTCAACAAGAGAACATTTTGATTACGAACTATTTATGAGTTACGTTGCAAATCATATACTACCTCCGTTCACTTTTGTAAGTCATATCAGACAACTCAAAATGGGCTGTTTTGTAGTACATTGTCTGAAATGTCTTCAAGGTCTTATAGAAGTGAACATAGGGAGGAACAATGTTACGGGTTTCGAATGTATTCATGCGTAGGCTGTGAAGGCAGAACCGGACCTTCTAAACAAAGTTACGATTTCCGAATTGGAGTTTCCTGCGCCACCGTCGGCTACCCGAAAGACATTGTTAGGGATCCTATTGTTACCATCCATAGCCCAGCTAAAGGAACAACTTGGTTCCTGACCGTGTGTCATAAGCGGAACATTGTTAAGGACCCTGCGTCAACAGGCGACATTGTTACGGAAAAATTTGTTACCGACCATGCGTTGCGAACAGAAAACATTGTTTACGACCATGCAATGCAAACGGAAAATATTGTTACGACCATGCCATGCGAACGGAAAACATTGTTTACGACCATGCCTTGCCAAGAGGAAACATTGTTACCGACCTTGCATTGCGAATAGGAAACATTGTGAATTGTTTACGACCATGCTAATATAATAGGCAAAAGCATTGCACATTATATATGTCGGTTTCATCTTGTAAGTTGAGTAGTTTGTGTCAGAGAGTCCTTGAAACCTGAGTTGGACTCCTCATGCATTTTCACGGGAGTCACTGGGCTGACTGAGACTGGTCGTACATGAACACGCGACAAAGATTCCTTCCACATCCCTAGTTTAGTAAATTGAACTAAAGCAATGCATCAGGTAGGCATATTTGAAAAAATTGCCAAGTTTTATTAATAGGTATGGATAAAAACAATGTAGCTACAGTACCTCACAGTTTAAAAAAAATCATGTTTTAATAAAATGTTTGCCTTTTCGAATTTCAAGTTCCAAAATATTGGTGTTCTGAAAATGTTTGCAAATTCGAAAAAATAATCATAACAATACCTCCTAGTTTTCAAAAATTGTTTGTGTCTTAATAAATACTAAGGTTTCAAAATAAAATAAAATAGAAACATTGTTATTTTGCAAATTTGAAAAATAATCACAATAGTACCTCCTAGTTTAAAAGAATTGTTTATGTTTTAAAAAATACTTAGGTTTCCAAGAAAAGAGAAATATTGTTCTTTTTTTAAAAAAAGTTCGTGTTTAAATTTTTATTAACAACTTTACTAAATTTCCGGGTTCTAAAATATATTCACTTTTTAAAAAAAATCCTCTCACTATCTGCCGTAAATGTAAGCTTATTTTAAAGATTTGCGCTGCTAATTAAACAGAAATTCTTTTCTATTCTAGTGGCTGGCGGTTTGATCGTTCCAGCCTTAGTGGCTGTGTTCGATTTCTCACGACGCACAATTCTTTTTTGGAATTTCTTTTACTGCCGGGTTCTTGGTACGCTAATGGGCCGCCCATTGCGTCCTGTGATCTAATTTTGACAAAAGTGAATAGGGAGAACGAGAAAACTCCCTTACGAGGAGAAGACCTGCGATGTACGAAATTTATCTAGGTCCCACCGTCACCAAAAAAACTGGAGAAACAATCCTCCCTTTAATATTAGGTAAAGATATAGACTAGGAACCATGCCCGTGCGTTGCAACGGGAGAAAAAATTAACTCAATTTTAGTAAAAGAAAATGGTTCAAGACCCCACACATGTACATGCCCGCCATTTCAACACGGCAGAGAAGCATTAATAGCATAAACCATGAATATGAAATATTACTAAAGCTTAATTTCCCAAATCTAGTTTAATAGTGCCAACAATAGTTACAAAGGCATGCATTGTTTTTCACTATAGAGATAGCTATAGAGTATCTACTTCTAGTGTGGATTTTCTAACTTGTAGTTGTATTTTTTACATGATCTTCCTTGGTCTTTGTACCCAAATATCACTATGTTACTGGGAAAAAGTAATCAAAAACTCAAATGTGTAGTTATGTTTTTTTTCATGTAGAGCATACATGTTTTGATTGTTTGAACCAATTTTTTAAAAGATGTTTTGATTGTTTGCACCTAATTTTATTTTTAGAAAAGTGAAAAAATACTCAAAGTTGTTGCTCCAAACAACAATTTTGTGAGTGCCCGTGAGTTTTATACAATTTTATGTGGCTCCAAATTTGGCTCGGCTCCCATCCCCATCGGCATATGTTCATGTTCTTGCAAACACCGGTAGCGGTGGCAATTGCTGACGCGGATGGTGGTATGTGTGCATGGCGTGGTGGTCTTGGCTCCCACTCGCCGCCGACCACGCTTCTTGATAGATTGGTCCTGGAGAATTCATATTTCTAGTCTCTTGAAGCTAGTGTTTATCAGGTGTCGTTGGAGGAACAATCTGAGAAGCATGGCGTGCTTCCTCGTCGGCCGAGTCCACACATGGTTATTCCTCTTTTTATATTTTGCCAGCAACATGCACGGCGTGTTCTTCTAATTGAAATCAATCGATGTGCATGCGGGAACTACGGGAGTATTTTTTCTGTGATGGAAATAAATTCATGATGGAGTATTTCTTTGTGTATATTCGTCATTTGACCAAACTTGCCCATCTTCTATAGATTCCTTTCAAACTTGGAATGAACCGCGTTCAGCTAGCTCTGAGGCATAGGGATCCGTGTACATTTATTTTGAATAAAAATCAAATTCTTCCATCATGACCAAATCCTAAGACTCACAAAGAGAACCAAACAAGAACCAAGAAACATGATGCAAGGATGCAATGGTTTGAGCTCTCTACTAACGATACGATCAAGCTACCAACTTGAGAGCCCCCCTTGATAGGACGGCAAACGATCCTATAACCCGGTCTCCCAACTACCACCATGAGACCGGTAAAATAGAAAACCTATCAAGGGCAAACCTTTGCCTTGCACATGATCCACTTGAGCTATATGATAATGATCTTGACTCCCTCAAGTTGGACCACCTTTCTTGATTGTGTTGGCTCGATGAAGACTAGATGATTGCTTCCCCATGGTCCACTATGGGTGAGCCACTCTTCGGCTCATCTTCACAAGTCCACTGTCACCACAATGGATGGAAAGTTCAAGCACTTGATCTCTTGATGATGCATCACTTGAACTTGCACACCGCATCCTAACCCCACAAAGAACTCTCATGAAGACCATGGGTTAGTACACAAAGCGTAATTGAGAATGCTTACCATACTATGGGATCACTTGATCCCTCTCGGTACATCTGCTACGCTTTGTGTGTTGATCAACTTGATTCAGTCTTTCAGTTAGTCTTGATTAACATCTCAAAAGACCAATCTTTTAGGTAATTCCTCGAATAGCACCTTGGTCGACACAAATTCTCCTTGAAACCAACACATGTACTTCAAGAAATGCCTATGGACAAATCCTGCAAATATAACTCAATGCAACCATTAGTCCATAGAGAATGTCATCAATTACCAAAACCACACATGGGGGGCACCGCATGTCCTTTCAATCTACCCCATTTTGGTAATTGATGACAATCACTTTCAAGAGAGTTTATATAAGGAATTATGGATCAACATGCAATGGAACAACAAATGATGCAGGAGAATGAGATGCAAATGCTTAGGAACAAAACCAAGGCAAGGAGAAGACTCTGAAAACCATCTCCACAAAACTCTCTAAAACGAAGACTCTGAAAACCTGCTCCACAAAACTCTCTGAAACTTCTCCCCCATTGGGATCGATTGCCAAAATGGGCGAAAAGCTTTGAAGGGCAATATGAAAAGTGTTCCTCCATAAGTTGTGTGTTTCTCAACAAGATAGTGGAGTTCCAAACACATATCCAAAGGTAAATACTTGGAGGAACACAAACTATATCGAGGCACAAAGATTGCTAAAGAATGATATGCCACAAGGACATAATAAAGAGAGACACAAGCAATCAAGCAATCAAAAGATACCAATTGAAGCAAGGAATCAAAGGATATCAACTGAACCAACTAGACCAAAGATCCTACGACCCACATAAATAAAGGATATTATGATATGAGCAAAGGAGTGTTCTAAAGAAACTAGAGAAGCTCCCCATGATTTGTGCATGCATAAGAGTATTTGTATTTGGATACAAAGTGCACAAAATAGGATCATAGCTCCCCCAAATTCAATAGAAACTTACAACAAGTGCAATTGAGCATATAGGAAACAAAGCCTAGTACTTGCAGCAAACACATGGTTGAGCAACAAGTAAAAGAGGAAACTTACGAATGGGCTCAACGAAAATGGTGTGTGTGAGTCAAGGAAATGCACTTCAGAAGACTAATGTACGGATGACCATTAAGCATCAATAAAGTCTTGAAAGAATGAGGCACACGGTGCAAGGCCTATCATTCCCACACACAACTAGCAAATGGGTTCACAAGCTTACTAATAAGCATATAAAGAACCTATGCTTGTGACAACCCGTGGTGAAGATAGAAGATGAAAGCCTCATCAAGACGAGGGATACCAATTAAAGCCTCGTAAAGATAAGCATGAGGAAAATAATCTTCACCACACAAGAGTGCATCAAGATGCAACGATAGAAGACATACACTCAAGGCAAAAGCTTTCACGGAGCCACTAAAGAAATAACATAAGAAAGACAAGGTGGACATGAAAGAAAGTATATCAACTAGATATGCAACTTCTCTCAAGTGTATAAGATTCTAGGTAGACGGAATCATGATGATATATATCTACAAAGAAAGATGTACACCCGAAATTGTTACAACACGAGGAACAAGATATCCGACAGGAATTCGTACATATACCAATAAGATATTTGCTTGGAAGCATAGCACATGGCTAGATATGGTCTTACTGTATATAAATGAATTCCTACCATACAACCATCAAAGACATCACAACTAGCAACATGAGATTGTCATTGAGATGCTTTGAGAAAGGAAACAAGTATCACAAGATGGAAGGAATAGAATGCCAAGATGCAACCTACACAAGGTTGAATGCAAGAAAATAATGCATGAATATATAATTTTTACCGAGATATCATTGGGAGGATTTAGAAGAAACCAATTGAAGGTAGTAGATAGTAGTTCATTGAGCATAATAGCTTGACTCCAATAAGCGCATGGTGACACCACCTTCCTTATGAGTGAGTCGAGCATCCAATGCATCTCCAATTGTTCCTAGAACAACAACACAAACAAAATGGTACCCAAACTCATTGGGACCAAAGAGTTAGAAACATCAATATACATAGGACAAACTCCACATAAATACGTGCACAAAGAGAAGGAAATGAATTTCATGCACATCTCATGCAATTTCAGACTTGGTGGAGTTTCCCTATATATTGGGTAAAATAAAGAAGGCATGCCACATAGACTACATGAAGTAAATATGCATGCTCAAGACCTTCAAGAACCGATACCAAATGACAAAGGAAAACCAAGTGAAGAAAAGATATCAAATGAATAAAACATAACTTGGAGGATATCCATAAAAGATACATCAAGGAATGAGATATCCATTGATACACTCAAAATAAAAGATATCAAAAATCCCAAAAGAGAGGATAATACCAGACAAACCAAGCTCTCTACAAAGTTTCATGTTGGCACAAAGTACCAAAACGGAAACGGCTTGCCTTCCACCAACACACACTTGATAAGGATCACAAGATGAGTGTTTTATAGAAAATAGGATAGCGCCCCCAAGACTTGTGCATTATAGAGAATTTGCATTTGAATACAAAATGCACAAGGTGGGATCACCACTTTCACTATATCTAGAAAACACTAGACAAGATCAAGAAATAAACAAGATCCACAAGTGGTATGGAAGACAAAGGGAGTTGATACATTCCTTGACAAGAGAAAAGGCAAATAAAAGCAAAAGCCAATGTAAAGATGATCAATAAATTCTACCACACAAGTGAGTACCATTTGTCAAAAGACAAGAAGTAAATGGAAATAATTCCCGGTGGTAGAGAGCAAGGATATCCGACATCATCTTCACACCAAACAAAAAGCAAATTACAACTTGTAGAGCTAACATGCCACCTAGGAACAAGATAATTTACAATATCAAGTCTAGGTGACAATATCTCAAATGTACACATTTTTTAGGCTAGTAATATACACATATTACTCCCCCATAATGTGATACCAATTAAGGATAAACAAGAGGCAAATGAAAGGATCCAACAAGAGAAAATTAATGAACTACTTAGAATTTGAATTTCTCATGAGAAGACATACCACATAGCGACTAGATAATCTTGAAATATCAATATTAGATGGTATTACTCATGCACACACATTTATAGGATTGTGAGGTGCACAAAGCACATCACTACCCCATAACGGGATTTCCATTAATCTCTCACAAGAGCCAACTAAGAAACAAACAAGATGCAAAAGGCTCAACGCATGACGCACACGTACATGATGTGCAAACCAACACACACATACTTGATTGCTCAAGATAATCAAGTTGGAAGCACAACATATACAAACACATGCAAGGAACGAAACCAAGAATGCAAAGGGGCAAGTAAATATCAATGTAAACACTTTAAGCATGAGTTACCGCAAGGAGGAACATTGGATATAAGATAGAAACTTGATAATCCGAATGACTTGGCTTGAGATAATAAGAATGATGAAGTCCCCTCAATTCTTCATAATGTAGCCAAGTCCCCACTGATCTCCAAGAACACCTATTGATCAAGTATGAGCTAGTTGGTCCCCAACCAAGTTGGGTCCTAAGAGGTTAGTCACAATAGGCTTGGCCACCCAAATGGTTCTTTTCTTCACACCACTTTGAGCACCAACAAATTTGGCAAACACATTGCCAACCTTATCCTTCCCAAGATAATAGATATCATCAATTAGAATAGGGTTGGATAAGGTACCATTTGTGCATGAAGAAGTGACGTGACCTTTTTCACGACATTGGTAGCAACGTCTACTCTTTACTTTCTTGTCACTTGATTTCTCAACTTGAGAAGCATTAGCTTGAGTTTTCTTGGGAACAGGCCTTTCTTCAACTTGTGTTTGAGAATGAGAGTGAACTCATGGCCGCTTCCCTTGTTGCTTGTCACTAATGGCCTTCTTCTTCAAAGGGCAAGATTTAACATGATGCCCTTCAATTTTGCACTTGAAGTAAATGATCTTGGCCGAGTTCTTGACTTGTTTTTGGCCCTTCTTTTTGTTGCCCTTGGACTTCTTCTTCTTATTGGAGTTGAATCCAAGTCCACCTTTGTCATTGGGGGATTTTTGTACACTCAAGATATTGTTGAGTATGGCCTTCCCTTCATGACACTTTTCCAAATCTTTCTTCAAAGAGGTGACTTGGCCCTTGATCTCTTTGATTTCCTATACATGGTTAGTCTCAACACAAGCACTAGAGGAAGTATAAGCTTCATTGTTAGAGAAACAAGGCAAGGAAAGCAATTCATCACAAGATGTACCAATGTTATGCATGGATGAACCGCGAGGACGCAATATAGCATTTTGACTAAAAGTAGTGCTAGTGTCCACATGAGGCTCACTAGATGTTACCTTAGCAATCATGGCCTCATGTGCTATCTTTAGCACATTATGGGATACTAGAAGATCATCATGAGAGCTTGAGAGCTTTTCATGGCTTTCTTCCAATTTCCCAAAAATTCTAGACAGCAATTAAAGTTGAGCCCATAGCTCAACGTTCTCCTTCAAAATGGATGCTTCACAAGTAATAGATTTACTAGCACAAGCATCATCATTAAAAACAATAGGAGAGGACAACTTGGCAAGCTCTATTAAATAAGAAGCTTCAAGTTGATCATGAGACTCGGTGAGCTTGATGAGCTCACCCTTGATGACCCTTGAGCCATTTTCGAGGTGCTCAAAATCCTCAAGGAGTCTAGCATGAGCAACTTCAAGCTTAGCATTTTTAGTTTCAAAAACATTGGCCACCTCAAGAGCTCTATCATGAGATTCCTTCACTCTAGATAATTCTAGAGCAAAAGTCTTCTCAAGAGATTCGTTGGTGGTTTGTTCAAGTTCAAGAGCTTGAGAGAGGTCCGCAATCCCATTAGCGTAATCACGCTCATGAACTTCGATTTTATCAATGGTGACCACATGTTCCTCAAGACGAGATTCCAACTCATCAATATATTTCCTGCCCTCAATAGCAATAGACATGATTTCCATGAAGTTGGAACGAGCAATTTTATTCTTAAGAAGAGATTTAAAAATCATTTCCCCCTTAACTTTTAAGGAGGCAACATCATCATTCTCTTCATCATAATCGACATCATCATTACTCTTGCCATCATCAATATCATCACAAGATATATTGAGATTCAAAGTGGGAGATACCTTTGAAGCCTTCGCCATAAGGCAAAATGCAATAGATGATGATGTAGGACCCCTTGAAGCACCATTCAAGACCACATCTTGTTCCACGGAGTGTTGGGTTTCCTCTACATTGTTAGGACAACAACTCGAGGAAATACATGCATTTTTATAATGGCAACAAGATATAGCAAGCGTATCATCATGAGATTTAATCAAGCAATTTACACATGATATGCATGGACTATCAACACAAGCATGAGAAACATGTAAGGTGCACGAAGTGTTAAAGTCTAAAGATGGAGCATTGCAATAAGATAGTGATGAAGACTCATCAATGATAAGCACACTATCATCATTGCAATGACCACCACTACTCACCATGTCATTACCTTGTGGCAAACCAAATGTGGGTGATGTAGTAGAAGTTGAGAAAGCAACATGGCCGGAGGTGGAGGGAGAACAATCATCCCCACAAATCCTGGACACACCATATTTATCTTGAAGCTTTGTCCACAACTCATGAGCATCCCGAAATGGCATGAGTTGAAATATAAATACATTGCTCAAAGCATCGAAAAGCACATTAGAAGCTTGAGCATTGAGATAAGAGTTTTTGTCATCCTATAAAGATAATCAGCTAATTTTTCAAGCAGAAAACTACAACAACTAGGCTCACCTATGTGCACCAACAACATATGCTAAGCAAGATAAACTACTAGGTGAGAGCAAGATATATGACAAGAAAAAATATGGCTACTATTACAAAGTAAAGGGCATATGTAAAGAGCTCGGGAAAGAGATAATCGAGGCACACGGAGACGACGATGTATCCCGAAGTTCACGCCCTTGCGGATGCTAATCTCCGTTTGGAGCTGTGTGGAGGCACAATGCTCCCCAAGAAGCCACTAGGGCCACCATAATCTCCTCATGCCCTCGCACGATGCAAGATGTTGTGATTCCACTAAGGGACCCTTGAGAGCGGTCACCGAACCCGTAAAAATGGCAACCCTTGGGGCGGTTACCAAACCCGTACACTTTGGCAACCCTTTGGGGTGCTCACCGAAACCTGCCAAATTGTTCGGGGCGATTTCCACAACCGAACTGGAGACCCTGATGCTTGCCCGGAGCTTTACACCACGATGATCGAGCTCCAAACACCACCAACCGTCTAGAGCGCCCAAGCACCCAGGAGGAACAAGCTCAAGGGTACCATGCACCCAAGAGTAATAAGCTTCTCAACTTGCAACTTCCACGTATCACGTGGAGAACTCAAACCGATGCACCAAATGCAATGGCAAGGGCGCACGGAGTGCCCAAGTCCTTCTCTCTCAAATCCCACCGAAGCTCAATCATAGTGAGTTACGTTTTCAAATCATATAGTTTTGTTTATATAAGTCTTATAAGCTCTTTTATTAAGGAAGATACACTCGCCAGAAACAATGTTATGGGTTTCAGATGTATTCAAGCATAGGCAGTGAAACCAGAACCGGACCTTCTAAAGAAAGTTACGAATTATGAACTGGAGTTTCCTGCGTCCACCGTCGGCTACCCGAAAGACATTGTTAGTGATCCTGTTGCCACCTTCCATGGCCCAGCTAAAGGAACAGCATGGTTCCCATCCTTGCGTCATCAGGGGGAACATTGTTATGTAAAACACTATTACCGACCTTGCATTGCGCATAGGAAACATTGTTATGTAAAACACTGTTACCGACCTTGCATTGCGCATAGGAAACATTGTTACCGACCTTGCATTGCGCATGGGAAACATTGTTACCGACCTTGACTTGCGAATAGGAATCATTGTTACTGAAACATTGTTATGTACCCAGCAGATTTACATAAGCCTGGTCGTAAAACAATGTAACAGACCAGAGGTAGTACCGGGACAAGCATCAACATGGGAACATTTGGATTACGTACTATTTGTGAGTTATGTTTTCAAACCATATAGTTTTGTTTATATAAGTCTTATAAGCTCTTTTATTAAGGAAGATACACTCGCCAGGAACAATGTTACGGGTTTCGGATGTATTCAAGCATAGGCTGTGAAGGCAGAACCGGACCTTCTAAAGAAAGTTACGATTTCCAAACTGGAGTTTGCTGCTTCCACTGTCGGCTACCCGAAAGACATTGTTAAGGATCCTGTTGCCACCATCAATGGCGCAGCTAAAAGAACATCATGGTTCCCGACCGTGCGTTATCAGGGGAACATTGTTCTGCAGAACATTGTTACCAATCTTGCATCGCGGTTATCAAACATTGTTACAGACCTGTATTGCAAACAGATAACATTGTTATAGAAACATTGTTATGGACCCAACATATTTCCATAAGCCTTTTCGTAAAACAATGTAACGGACCAGAGGCAGAACCGGGACAAGCATCAACACGGGAACATTTGGATTACGTACTATTTGTGAGTTACGTTTTAAAATCATATAGTTTTGTTTAAATAAGTCTTATAAACTCTTTTATTAAGGAAGATACACTCGCAAGAAACAATGTTATGGGTTTTGGATGTATTCAAGCGTAGGCTGTGAAGGCAGAACCAGACCTTCTAAAGAAAGTTACAATTCCCGAATTGGAGTTTCCTGAGTCCACCGTCGGCTACCCGGAAGACATTGTTAGGGATCCTGTTGTCACCCTCCATGGCCCAGCTAAAGGAACAGTATGGTTCCCGACCGTGCGTCATCAGGGGAACATTGTTATGTAAAAACATTGTTACTGACCTGGCATTGCGGATATCAAACATTGTTATAGACCTTGAATTGCCATTAGGAAACATTGTTACCGACCTTGCATCGTGAATAAAAAACATTGTTACTGACCATGACATGCGAACAGAAAACATTGTTATGAACCCAACATATTTACATAAGCCTTGTCGTAAAACAATGTAACTGACAAGAGGCAGTACCGGGACAAGCATCTACATGGGAACACTGGGATTACGTACTATTTGTGAGTTACGTTTTCAAATCATATACTTTTGTTTATATAAGTGTTATAAGCTCTTTTTTTAGGATGATACACTCGCCATGAACAATGTTAGGGGTTTCGGATGTATTCAAGCGTAGGCTGTTAAGGCAGAATCGGACCTTCTAAAGAAAGTTACGATTCCCGAATTGGAGTTTCCTGAGTCCACCGTCGGCTACCCGAAAGACATTGTTAGGTATCCTGTTGTCACCATCCATGGCCCAGCTAAAGGAATAGTATGGTTGCCGACCGTGCGTCATCAGGGGAACATTCTTGTGCAAAAACATTGTTACCGACCTGGCATTGCGGATATCAAACATTGTTATAGACCTTGAATTGCGATTAGGAAACATTGTTACCGACCTTGCATCGTGAATAGAAAACATTGTTACTGACCCGAATTGGAGTTTCCTGAGTCCACCGTCGACTACCCGGAAGACATTGTTAGGGATCCTGTTGTCACCCTCCATGGCCCAGCTAAAGGAACACTATGGTTCCCGTCCGTGCGTCATCAGGGGGAATTGTTATGTAAAACACTGTTACCGACCTTGCATTGCGCATAGGAAACATTGTTACCGACCTTGACTTGCGAATAGGAAACATTGTTACTGCAACATTGTTATGTACCCAGCAGATTTACACAAGTCTGGTCGTAGAACAATGTAACGGACAAGAGGCAGTACCGGGACAAGCATCTACACGGGAACATTGGGATTATGTACTATTTGTGAGTTACCTTTTCAAATCATATACTTTTGTTTATATAAGTGTTATAAGCTCTTTTTTTAAGGATGATACACTCGCCATGAACAATGTTATGGGTTTCACATGTATTCAAGTGTATGCAGTGAAACCAGAACCGGACCTTCTAAAGAAAGTTACGAATTCTGAACTGGAGTTTCCCGCGTCCACTGTTGGCTACCCGAAAGACATTGTTAGGGATCCTGTTGTCACCTTCCATGGCCCAGCTAAAGGAACAGCATGGTTCCCGTCCGTGCGTCATCAGGGGGAACATTGTTATGTAAAACACTGTTACAGACCTTGCATTGCGCATATGAAACATTGTTACCGACCTTGCATTGCACATAGGAAACATTGTTAGCGACCTTGACTTGCGAATAGGAATTATTGTTACTGAAACATTGTTATGTACCCAGCAGATTTACATAAGCCTGGTCGTAAAACAATGTAATGGACCAGAGGTAGTACCGGGACAAGCATCAACACGGGAACATTTGGATTACGTACTATTTGTGAGTTATGTTTTCAAACCATATAGTTATGTTTATATAAGTCTTATAAGATCTTTTATTAAGGAAGATACACTCGCCAGGAACAATGTTACGGGTTTCGGATGTATTCAAGCATAGGCTGTGAAGGCAGAACCGGACCTTCTAAAGAAAGTTCCGATTTCCATAACATTGTTATAGAAACATTGTTATGGACCCAGCATATTTACATAAGCCTTTTCGTAAAACAATATAACGGACTAGAGGCAGAACCGGGACAAGCATCAACACGGGAACATTTGGATTACGTACAATTTGTGAGTTATGTTTTCAAATCATATAGTTTTGTTTATATAAGTCTTATAAGCTATTTTATTAAGGAAGATACACTCGCCAGAAACAATGTTATAAGGTTTCGGATGTATTCAAGCGTAGGCTGTGAAGGCAGAACTGGACCTTCTAAAGAAAGTTACGATTCCCGAATTGGAGTTTCCCGAGTCCACCGTCGGCTACCAGGAAGACATTGTTAGGGATCCTGTTGTCACCCTCCATGGCCCAGCTAAAGGAACAGTATGGTTCCCGACCGTGCGTCATCAGGGGAACATTGTTATGTAAAAACATTGTTACTGACCTGGCATTGCGGATATCAAACATTGTTATAGACCTTGCATTTCCATTAGGAAACATTGTTACCGACCTTGCATCGTGAATAAAAAGCGTTGTTACTGACCATGACTTGCGAACAGAAAACATTGTTATGAACCCAACATATTTACATAAGCCTGGTCGTAAAACAATGTAACGGACAAGAGGCAGTACCGGGACAAGCATCTACACGGGAACACTGGGATTACATACTATTTGCGAGTTACGTTTTCAAATCATATACTTTTGTTTATATAAGTGTTATAAGCTCTTTTTTAGGATGATACACTCGCCATGAACAATGTTAGGGGTTTCAGATGTATTCAAGCGTAGGCTGTTAAGGCAGAATCGGACCTTCTAAAGAAAGTTACGATTCCCGAATTGGAATTTCCTGAGTCCACCGTCGGCTACCCGGAAGACATTGTTAGGGATCCTGTTGTCACCATCCATGGCCCAGCTAAAGGAACAATATGGTTCCCGACCGTGCGTCATCAGGGGAACATTGTTATGCAAAAACATTATTACCGACCTGGCATTGCGGATATCAAACATTGTTATAGACCTTGAATTGCGATTAGGAAACATTGTTACCGACCTTGCATCGTGAATAGAAAACATTGTTACTGACCCGAATTGGAGTTTCGTGAGTCCACCGTCGGCTACCCAGAAGACATTGTTAGGGATCCTCTTGTCACCCTCCATGGCCCAGCTAAAGGAACAGTATGGTTCCCGTCCGTGCGTCATCAGGGGGAATTGTTATGTAAAACACTGTTACCGACCTTGCATTGCGCATAGGAAACATTGTTATCGACCTTGCATTGCGCATAGGAAACATTGTTACCGACCTTGACTTGCGAATAGGAAACATTGTTACTGCAACATTGTTATGTACCCAGCAGATTTACATAAGCCTGGTCGTAGAACAATGTAACGGACAAGAGGCAGTACCGGGACAAGCATCTACACGGGAACATTGGGATTATGTACTATTTGTGAGTTACCTTTTCAAATCATATACTTTTGTTTATATAAATGTTATAACCTCTTTTTTTAAGGATGATACACTCGCCATGAACAATGTTATGGGTTTCAGATGTATTGAAGCGTAGGCAGTGAAACCAGAACCGGACCTTCTAGAGAAAGTTACGAATTCCGAACTGGAGTTTCCTGCGTCCACTGTCGGCTACCCGAAAGACATTGTTAGGGATCCTGTTCTCACCTTCCATGGCTAGCTAAAGGAACAGCATGGTTCCCGTCCGTGCGTCATCAAGGGGAATTGTTATGTAAAACACTGTTACCGACCTTGCATTGCGCACAACAAACATTGTTACCGACCTTGCATTGCGCATAGGAAACATTGTTACCGACCTTGACTTGCGAATAGGAAACATTGTTACTGCAACATTGTTATGTACCCAGCAGATTTACACAAGCCTGGTCGTAGAACAATTAAACGGACAAGAGGCAGTACTGGGACAAGCATCTACACGGGAACATTGGGATTATGTACTATTTGTGAGTTACCTTTTCAAAGCATATACTTTTGTTTATATAAGTGTTATAAGCTCTTTTTTTAAGGATGATACACTCGCCATGAACAATGTTATGGGTTTCAGATGTATTCAAGTGTAGGCAGTGAAACCAGAACCGGACCTTCTAAAGAAAGTTACGAATTCCGAACTGGAGTTTCCTGCGTCCACTGTTGGCTACCCGAAAGACATTGTTAGGGATCCTGTTGTCACCTTCCATGGCCCAGCTAAAGGAACAGCATGGTTCCCGTCCGTGTGTCATCAAGGGGAACATTGTTATGTAAAACACTGTTACCGACCTTGCATTGCGCATAGGAAACATTGTTACCGACCTTGCATTGCGCATAGGAAACATTGTTACCGACCTTGACTTGCGAATAGGAATTATTGTTACTGAAACATTGTTATGTACCCAGCAGATTTACATAAGCCTGGTCGTAAAACAATGTACTGGACCAGAGGTAGTACCGGGACAAGCATGAACACGGGAACATTTGGATTAAGTACTATTTGTGAGTTACGTTTTCAAACCATATAGTTATGTTTATATAAGTCTTATAAGATCTTTTATTAAGGAAGATACACTCGCCAGGAACAATGTTACGGGTTTCGGATGTATTCAAGCATAGGCTGTGAAGGCAGAACCGGACCTTCTAAAGAAAGTTCCGATTTCCATAACACTGTTATAGAAACATTGTTATGGACCCAGCATATTTATATAAGCCTTTTCGTAAAACAATGTAACGGACTAGAGGCAGAACCGGGACAAGCATCAACACGGGAACATTTGGATTACGTACAATTTGTGAGTTACGTTTTCAAATCATATAGTTTTGTTTATATAAGTCTTATAAGCTATTTTATTAAGGAAGATACACTCGCTAGAAACAATGTTATAAGGTTTCGGATGTATTCAAGCGTAGGCTGTGAAGGCAGAACCGGACCTTCTAAAGAAAGTTACGATTCCCGAATTGGAGTTTCCTGAGTCCACCGTCGGCTACCCGGAAGACATTATTAGGGATCCTGTTGTCACCATCCATGGCCCAGCTAAAGGAACAGTATGGTTCCCGACCGTGCGTCATCAGAGGAACATTGTTATGCAAAAACATTGTTACCGACCTGGCATTGCGGATATCAAACATTGTTATAGACCTTGAATTGTGATTAGGAAACATTGTTACCGACCTTGCATCGTGAATAGAAAACATTGTTACTGACCCGAATTGGAGTTTCCTGAGTCCACCGTCGGCTACCCGGAAGACATTGTTAGGGATCCTGTTGTCACTATCCATGGCCCAGCTAAAGGAACAGTATGGTTCCAGACCGTGCGTCATCAGGGGAACATTGTTATGTAAAAACATTATTACCGACCTGGCATTGCGGATATCAAACATTGTTATAGACCTTGCATTGCGATTAGGAAACATTGTTACTGACCTTGCATCGTGAATAGAAAACATTGTTACTGATCATGACTTGCGAGCAGAAAACATTGTTATGAACCCAACTTATTTACATAAGCCTGGTCGTAAAACAATATAACGGACAAGAGGCAGTACCGGGACAAGCATCTACACGAGAACATTGGGATTACGTACTATTTGTGAGTTACGTTTTCAAATCATATGCTTTTGTTTATATAAGTGTTATAAACTCTTTTTTTGAGGATGTTACACTCGCCATGAAGAATGTTATGGGTTTCAAATGTATTCAAGCGTAGGCAGTGAAGCCAGAACCGGACCTTCTAAAGAAAGTTACGATTTCCGAACTGGAGTTTCCTGCGTCCACCGTCGGCTACCCGAAGCATATTTACATAAGCCTTTTCGTAAAACAATGTAACGGACCAGAGGCAGAACCGGGACAAGCATCAACACGGGAACATTTGGATTACGTACTATTTGTGAGTTACGTTTTCAAATCATATAGTTTTGTTTATATAAGTCTTATAAGCTCATTTATTAAGGAAGATACACTCGCCAGAAACAATGTTATGGGTTTCGGATGTATTCAAGCGTAGGCAGTGAAGCCAGAACCGGACCTTCTAAAGAAAGTTACAGCTAAAGGAACAACATGGTTCCTGATCGTGTGTCATAAGGGGAACATTGTTACGGACCCTGCTTCAACAGGGGACACTGTTACGGAAAACATTGTTGCCGACCATGCCTTGCGAATGGGAACATTGTTACCGACCATGGCTTGCTAACGGAAAACATTGTTATGGACACAGCTTATTTACGTAGGCGGACCAGAGGCAGAACCGGGACAAGCGTTAAGAAGAGAACATTTTGATTACGAACTATTTATGAGTTACGTTGAAAATCATATACTACCCCCGTTCAATTTTGTAAGTCATATCAGACAACTCAAAATGGGCTGTTTTGTAGTACATTGTCTGAAATGTCTTCAAGGTCTTATAAAAGTGAACAGAGGGAGGAATAATGTTATGGGTTTCGGATGTATTCAAGCATAGGCTGTGAAGGCAGAACCGGACCTTCTAAACAAAGTTACGATTTGCGAATTGGAGTTTCCTGCGCCACCGTCGGCTACCCGAAAGACATTGTTAGGGATCCTATTGTCACCATCCATAGCCCAGCTAAAGGAACAGCTTGGTTCCTGACCGTGTGTCATAAGCGGAACATTGTTAAGGACCCTGTGTCAATAGGCGACATTGTTACGGAAAAATTTGTTACCGACCATGCGTTGCGAACGGAAAACATTGTTTACGACCATGCTATGCGACCGGAAAACATTGTTACAACCATGCCATGCGAACGGAAAACAAAGAGGAAACATTGTTACCGACCTTGCATTGCGAATAGGAAACATTGTGAATTGTTTACGACCATGCTAATATAATAGGCAAAAGCATTGCACATTATATATGTCCGTGTCATCTTGTAAATTGAGTAGTTTGTGTCAGAGAGTCCTTGAAACCTATGTTGGACTCCTCATGCATTTTCACGGGAGTCACTGGGCTGACTGAGACTGGTCGTACATGAACACGCGACAAAGATTCCTTCCACATCCCTAGTTTAGTAAATTGAACTAAAGCAATGCATCAGGTAGGCATATTTCAAAAAGTTGCCAAGTTTTATTAATAGGTATGAATTAAAACAATGTAGCTACAGTACCTCGCAGTTTAAAAAAAATCATGTTTTAATAAAATGTTTGCCTTTTCAAATTTCAAGTTCCAAAATATTGGTGTTCTGAAAATGTTTGCAAATTCGAAAAAATAATCATAATAATACCTCCTAGTTTTCAAAGGTTGTTTGTGTTTTAATAAATACTAAGGTTTCAAAATAAAATAAAATAGAAACATTGTTATTATTTGCAAATTTGATAAATAATCACAATAGTACCTCCTAGTTTAAAAGAATTGTTTATGTTTTAAAAAATACTCAGGTTTCGAAGAAAAGAGAAATATTGTTCTTTTTTTAAAAAAAAAGTTCGTGTTTAAATTTTTATTAACAACTTTACAAAATTTCCGCGTTCTAAAATATATTCACTTTTTTAAAAAAAAATCCTCTCACTATCTATCGTAAATGTAAGCTTATTTTAAAGATTTGCGCTGCTAATTAAACAAAATAAAAGATATCAAAAATCCCAAAAGAGAGGATACCAGACAAACCAAGCCCTCTACAAAGTTTCATGATGGCACAAAGTACCAAAACGAAAACGGCTTGCCTTCCACCAACACACACTTGATAAGGATCGCAAGATGAGTGTTTTATAGAAAATAGGATAGCGCCCCCAAGACTAGTGCATTATAGAGAATTTGCATTTGAATACAAAATGCACAAGGTGGGATCACCACTTTCACTATATCTAGAAAACACTAGACAAGATCAAGAAATAAACAAGATCCACAAGTGGTATGGAAGACAAAGGGAGTTGATACATTCCTTCACAAGAGAAAAGGCAAATAAAAGCAAAAGCCAATGTAAAGATGATCAATAAATTCTACCACACAAGTGAGTACCAATTGCCAAAAGACAAGAAGTAAATGGAAATAATTCCCAGCGGTAGAGAGCAAGGATATCCGACATCATCTTCACACCAAACAAAAAGCAAATTACAACTTGTAGAGCTAACATGCCACCTAGGAACAAGATAATTTACAATATCAAGTCTAGGTGACAATATCTCAAATGTAAACATTTTCTAGGCTAGTAATATACACATAGCATATTACTCCCCCATAATGTGATACCAATTAAGGATAAACAAGAGGCAAATGAAAGGATCCAACATGAGATAATTAATGAACTACTTAGAATTTGAATTTCTCATGAGAAGACATACCACATAACGACTAGATAATCTTGAAATATCAATATTAGATGGTATTACTCATGTAAACACATTTATAGGATTGTGAGGTGCACAAAGCACATCACTACCCCGTAACGGGATTTCCATTAATCTCTCACAAGAGCCAACTAAGAAACAAACAAGATGCAAAAGGCTCAACGCATGACACACACGTACATGATGTGCAAACCAACACACACATACTTGATTGCTCAAGATAATCAAGTCGGAAGCACAACATATACAAACACATGCAAGGAACGAAACCAAGCATGCAAAGGGGCAAGTAACTATCAATGTAAACACTTTAAGCATGAGTTACCGCAAGGAGGAACATTGGATATAAGATAGAAACTTGATAATCCGAATGACTTGGCTCGAGACAATAAGAATGATGAAGTCCCCTTAATTATTCATAATGTAGCCAAGTCTCCACTGATCTCCAAGAACACCTATTGATCAAGTATGAGCTAGTTGGTCCCCAACCAAGTTGGGTCCTAAGAGGTTAGTCACAATAGGCTTGGCTACCCAAATGGTTCTTTTCTTCACACCACTTTGAGCACCAACAAATTTGGCAAACACATTGCCAACCTTATCCTTCCCAAGATAATAGATATCATCAATTAGAATAGGGTTGTATAAGGTACCATTTGTGCATGAAGAAGTGACGTGATCTTTTTCACGACATAGGTAGCAACGTCTACACTTTACTTTCTTGTCACTTGATTTCTCAACTTGAGAAGCATTAGCTTGAGTTTTCTTGGGAAGAGGCCTTTCTTCAACTTGAGTTTGAGAATGAGAGTGAACTCATGGCCGCTTCCCTGGTTGCTTGTCACTAATGGCCTTCTTCTTCAAAGGGCAAGATTTAACATGATGCCCCTCAATTTTGCACTTGAAGCAAATGATCTTGGCCGAGTTCTTGACTTGTTTTTGGCCCTTATTCTTGTTGCTCTTGGAATTCTTCTTCTTATTGGACTTGAATCCAAGTCCACCTTTGTCATTGGGGGATTTTTGTACACTCAAGATATTGTTGAGTATGGCCTTCCCTTCATGACACTTTTCCAAATCTTTCTTCAAAGAGGTGACTTGGGCCTTGAGCTCTTTGATTTCCTCTACATGGTTAGTCTCAACACAAGCACTAGAGGAAGTATAAGCTTCATTGTTAGAGCAACAAGGCAAGGAAAGCAATTCATCACAAGATGTACCAATGTTATGCATGGATGAACCGCGAGGACGCAATATAGCATTTTGACTAAAAGTAGTGCTAGTGTCCACATGAGGCTCACTAGATGTTACCTTAGCAATCATGGCCTCATGTGCTATCTTTAGCACATTATGGGATACTAGAAGATCATCATGAGAGCTTGAGAGCTTTTCATGGCTTTCTTCCAATTTCCCAAAATTTCTAGATAGCAATTCAAGTTGAGCCCATAGCTCAACGTTCTCCTTCAAAATGGATGCTTCACAAGTAATAGAGTTACTAGCACAAGCATCATCATTAACAACAATAGGAGAGGACAACTTGGCAAGCTCTTTTAAATAAGAAGCTTCAAGTTGATCATGAGACTCGGTGAGCTTGATGAGCTCACCCTTGATGACCCTTGAGCCATTTTCGAGGTGCTCAAAATCCTCAAGGAGTCTAGCATGAGCAACTTCAAGCTTAGCATTTTTAGTTTCAAAAACATTGGCCACCTCAAGAGCTCTATCATGAGATTCCTTCACTCTAGATTATTCTAGAGCAAAAGTCTCCTCAAGAGATTCCTTGGTGGTTTGTTCAAGTTCAAGCGCTTGAGAGAGGTCCGCAATCCCATTAGCGTAATCACGCTCATGAACTTCCATTTTATCCATGGTGACCTCATGTTCCTCAAGACGAGATTCCAACTCATCAATATATTTCCTGCCCTCAATAGCAATAGACATGATTTCCATGAAGTTGGAACGAGCAATTTTATTCTTAAGAAGAGATTTAAAAATCATTTCCCCCTTAACTTTTAAGGAGGCAACATCATCATTCTCTTCATCATAATCGACATCATCATCACTCTTGCCATAATCAATATCATCACAAGATATATTGAGATTCAAAGTGGGAGATACCTTTGAAGCCTTCGCCATAAGGCAAAATGCAATAGATGATGATGTAGGATCCCTTGAAGCACCATTCAAGACCACATCTTGTTCCATGGAGTGTTGGGTTTCCTCTACATTGTTAGTACAACAACTCAAGGAAATACATGCATTTTTATCATGGCAACAAGATATAGCAAGCATATCATCATGAGATTTAGTCAAGCAATTTACACATGATATGCATGGACTATCAACACAAGCATGAGAAACATGTAAGGTGCACGAAGTGTTAAAGTCCAAAGATGGAGCATTGCAATAAGATAGTGATGAAGACTCATCAATGATTAGCACACTATCATCATTGCAATGACCACCACTACTCACCATGTCATTACCTTGTGGCAAACCAAATGTGGGTGATGTAGTAGAAGTTGAGAAAGCAACATGGCCAGAGGTGGAGGGAGAACAATTATCCCCACAAATCCTGGACACACCATATTTATCTTGAAGCTTTGTCCACAACTCATGAGCATCCCGAAACGGCATGAGTTGAAATATAAATACATTGCTCAAAGCATCAAAAAGCACATTAGAAGCTTGAGCATTGAGATAAGAGTTTTTGTCATCCTCTAAAGATAATCTTTCGGGATCCTTTGGAGGAGAAAAACCCATATCTATAATTCACTCTAAATTTGGGTCCATGACCCTAAAGAGATTAAGCATGCGAATTACCCAAACATCAAAATTTGTGCCATCAAAACTAAGAGTGTCAGAGAATCCTAATCCCCTAGTCAACATCTTTACTCTCTAGGCGATTAAGCCTAACAAAGAGAGATGAGGCTCTGATACCAATTGAAAGATCATGGATGTTGGCTAGAGGGGGGTGAATAGGTGCTTTAAAATAATTATGGTTTAGGCTTGAACAAATGCGGAATAAACCTAGCAGCTAATTTTTCAAGCAGAAAACTACAACAACTAGGCTCACCTATGTGCACCAACAACATATGGTAAGCAAGATAAACTACTAGGTTATAGCAAGATATATGACAAGAAACAATATGGCTATTACAAAGTAAAGGGCATAAGTAAAGAGCTCGGGAAAGAGATAACCGAGGCACGCGGAGACGATGATTTATCCCGAAGTTCACGCCCTTGCGGATGCTAATCTCCGTTTGGAGCTGTGTGGAGGCACAATGCTCCCCAAGAAGCCACTAGGGCCACCATAATCTCCTCATGCCCTCGCACGATGCAAGATGTTGTGATTCCACTAAGGGACCCTTGAGAGCGGTCACCGAACCCGTACAAATGGCAACCCTTGGGGCGGTCACCAAACCCGTACACTTTGGCAACCCTTGGGGCGCTCACCGAAACCCGTCAAATTGTTCGGGGCGATCTCCACAACCGAACTGGAGTTTGCTGCGTCCACCGTCGGCTACCCGAAACACATTGTTAAGGATCCTGTTGCCACCATCAATGGCGCAGCTAAAGGAACAACATGGTTCCCGACCGTGCGTTATCAGGGGAACATTGTTATGCAAAACATTGTTACCGACCTTGCATCGCGGATATCAAACATTGTTACAGACCTGTATTGCAAACAGATAACATTGTTATAGAAACATTGTTATGGACCCAACATATTTACATAAGCCTTTTCGTAAAACAATGTAATGGACCAGAGGCAGAACCGGGACAAGCATCAACACGGGAACATTTGGATTACGTACTATTTGTGAGTTACGTTTTCAAAGCATATAGTTTTGTTTATATAAGTCTTATAAGCTCTTTTATTAAGGAAGATACACTCGCCAGAAAAAATGTTATGGGTTTCGGATGTATTCAAGCGTAGGCTGTGAAGGCAGAACCGGACCTTCTAAAGAAAGTAACGATTTCCGAATTGGAGTTTGTTGCGTCCACCGTCGGCTACCCGGAAGACATTGTTAGGGATCCTGTTGTCACCATCCATGGCCCAGCTAAAGAAACAGTATGGTTCCTGACCGTGCGTCATCAGAGGAACATTGTTATGTAAAAACATTGTTACCGACCTGGCATTGCGGATATCAAACATTGTTATAGACCTTGCATTGCGATTAGGAAACATTGTTACCGACCTTGCATCGTGAATAGAAAACATTGTTACTGACCACGGCTTGCGAACAGAAAACATTGTTATGAACCCAACTTATTTACATAAGCCTGGTCGTAAAACAATATAACGGACAAGGGGCAGTACCGGGACAAACATCTACACGGGAACATTGGGATTGCGTACGATTTGTGAGTTATGTTTTCAAATCATATGCATTTGTTTATATAAGTGTTATAAGCTCTTTTTTTAAGGATGATACACTCGCCATGAACAATGTTATGGGTTTCAGATGTATTCAAGCGTAGGCAATGAAACCAGAACCGGACCTTCTAAAGAAAGTTACGAATTCCGAACTGGAGTTTCCTGCATCCACCGTCGGCTACCCAAAAGACATTGTTAGGGATCCTGTTGTCACCTTCCATGGCCCAGCTAAAGGAACAACATGGTTCCCGTCCGTGCGTCATCAAGGGGAATATTGTTATGTAAAACACTGTTACCGACCTTGCATTGCGCATAGGAAACATTGTTACCGACCTTGCATTGCGCATAGGAAACATTCTTACCGACCTTGCATTGCGCATAGGAAACATTGTTACCGACCTTGACAAGAATCATTGTTACTGAAACATTGTTATGTACCCAGCAGATTTACATAAGCCTGGTCGTAAAACAATGTAACGGACCAGAGGCAGTACCGAGACAAGCATCAACAAGGGAACATTTGGATTACGTACTATTTGTGAGTTACGTTTTCAAACCATATAGTTTTGTTTATATAAGTCTTATAAGCTCTTATGTATTCAAGCGTAGGCTGTGAAGGCAGAACCGGACCTTCTAAAGAAAGTTACGATTTCCGAATTGGAGTTTGTTGCGTCCACCGTCGGCTACCCGGAAGACATTGTTAGGGATCCTGTTGTCACCATCCATGGCCCAGCTAAAGAAACAGTATGGTTCCCAACCGTGCGTCATCCGGGGAACATTGTTATGTAAAATCATTGTTACGGACCTGGCATTGCGGATATCAAATATTGTTATAGACCTTGCATTGCCATTAGGAAACAATATTGCCGACCTTGTATCGTGAATAGAAAACAATTTTACTGACCATGACTTGCGAACAGAAAACATTGTTATGAACCCAACTTATTTACATAAGCCTGGTCGTAAAACAATGTAACGGACAAGAGGCAGTACCGGGACAAGCATCTACACGAGAACATTGGGATTACGTACTATTTGTGAGTTACGTTTTCAAATCATATGCTTTTGTTTATATAAGTGCTATAAGCTCTTTTTTTAAGGATGATACACTCGCCATGAACAATGTTATGGGTTTCAGATGTATTCAAGCGTAGGCAGTGAAACCAGAACCGGACCTTCTAAATAAAGTTACTAATTCCGAACTGGAGTTTCCTGCATCCACCGTCGGCTACCCGAAAGACATTGTTAGGGATCCTGTTGTCACCTTCCATGGCCCAGCTAAAGGAACAACATGGTTCCCGTCCGTGCGTCATCAGGGGGAACATTGTTATGTAAAACACTGTTACCGACCTTGCATTGCGAATAAGAAACATTGAACCGACCTTGCATTGCGCATAGGAAACATTGTAACCGACCTTTACTTGCAAATAGGAACCATTGTTACTGAAACAATGTTATGTACCCAGCAGATTTACATAAGCCTGGTCGTAAAACAATGTAACGGACCAGAGGCAGTACCGGGACAAGCATCAACACGGGAACATTTGGATTACGTACTATTTGTGAGTTACGTTTTCAAACCATATAGTTTTGTTTATATAAGTCTTATAAGCTCTTTTATTAAGGAAGATACACTCGCTAGGAACAATGTTACGTGTTTCGGATGTATTCAAGCGTAGGCTGTGATGGCAGAACCGGACCTTCTAAAGAAAGTTACGATTTCCGAACTAGAGTTTGCTGCGTCCACCGTCGGCTACCCGAAAGACATTGTTAAGGATCCTGTTGCCACCATCATGTGACGCCCCCGATTCAATCGTACACTAATCATGCACGCAAATGTGTACGATCAAGATCAGGGACTCACGGGAAGATATCACAACACAACTCTAAAACATAAATAAGTCATACAAGCATCATAATACAAGCCAGGGGCCTCGAGGGCTCGAATACAAGTGCTCGATCATAGGCGAGTCAGCGGAAGCAACAATATCTGAGTACAGACATAAGTTAAACAAGTTGCCATAAGATGGCTAGCACAAACTGGGATACAGATCGAAAGAGGTGCAGGCCTCCTGCCTGGGATCCTCCTAACTACTCTTGGTCGTCGTCAGCGGGCTGCACGTAGTAATAGGCACCTCCAGTGTAGTAGGAATCATCGTCGACGGTGGCGTCTGGCTCCAGGGCTCCAGCATCTGGTTGCGACAACCAGGTAGAAGGGAAAGGGGAAAAGAGGGAGAAAAGCAACCGTGAGTACTCATCCAAAGTACTCGCAAGCAAGGAGCTACACTACATATGCATGGGTATATGTGTAAAGGGCCATATCGGTGGACTGAACTGCAGAATGCCAGAATAAGAGGGGGATAGCTAATCCTGTCGAAGACTACGCTTCTGGCAGCCTCCGTCTTGCAGCATGTAGAAGAGAGTAGATTGAAGTCCTCCAAGTAGCATCTCCAAGTAGCATCTCCAAGTAGCATCTCCAAGTAGCATCGCATAGCATAATCCTACCCGGCGATCCTCCCCTCATCGCCCTGTGGAAAAGCGATCACCGCGTTGTCTGTGGAACTTGGAAGGGTGTGTTTTATTAAGTATCCGGTTCTAGTTGTCATAAGGTCAAGGTACAACTCCAAGTCGTCCTGTTACCGAAGATCACGGCTATTCGAATAGATTAACTTCCCTACAGGGGTGCACCAACTTACCCAACACACTCGATCCCATTTGGCCGGACACACTTTCCTGGGTCATGCCCGGCCTCGGAAGATCAACACGTCGCAGCCCCACCTAGGCTCAACAGAGAGGCCAGCACGCCGGTCTAAACCTAAGTGCACAGGGGTCTGGGCCCATCGCCCTTAGCACACATGCACGTTGCGTGGGCGGCCGGAAGCAGAACTAGCCCCCTTAATACAAGAGCAGGCTTACGTTCCAATCCGGCGCGCGCCGCGCCGTCGCTGACGTCTGAAGTGCTTCGGCTGATACCACGACGCCGGGATACCCATAACTACTCCCACGTAGATGGTTAGTGCGTATAGGCTCGTAGCCAACTCAGATCAAATACCAAGATCTCGTTAAGCGTGTTAAGTATCCGCAAACGCCGAACAGGGCCAGGCCCACCTCTCTCCTAGGCGATCTCAACCTGCCCTGTCGCTCCGCCACAAAGTAACAGTCAGAGGCCGTCGGGAACCCAGGCCCACCTCTACCGGGATGGAGCCACCTGTCCTTTCAGCCCCCTCATCTGAATCACTTGCGGGTACTCATCAAGCTGACCCGACTTTAGTCACCATCTGTATAGTATGTATGTATGTATAGTATATACCCGTGATCACCTCCCGAGTGATCACGGCCCAATAGTATAGCAAGGCAGACTGACAAGAATGTAGGGCCAATGATGATAAACTAGCATCCTATACTAAGCAATTAGGATTGCGGGTAAGGTATCAATGACTGTAGCAACAATGACAGGCTATGCATCAGAATAGGATTAACGAAAAGCAGTAACATGCTACACTACTCTAATGCAAGCAGTATAGAGGAGATTAGGCGATATCTGGTGATCAAGGGGGGGGGGGCTTGCCTGGTTGCTCTGCCAAGAGAGAGGGGTCGTCAACTCCGTAGTCGAACTGGGCAGCAGCAGCGTCGGTCTCGTAGTCTACCGGAGATAAGAGGGGGGAAGAAACAATGAATACAATGCAAACATAAACACGACGATGCGTGATGTGACAATGAGCGGTGCTAGGTGTGCCCTAATGTGGTATGAGGTGGTACCGGTGAAGGGGGGGGGAAACATCCGGAAAAGTATTCCCGGTGTTTCGCGTTTTCGGGCAAAGGAGCCGGAGGGGGAAAGTTGCGAGTTCGATAGGTTAGGGGGGTGTGGCAGACGAACGGGTTGCGTATCCAAAATCGTCTCATCGTTCTGAGCAACTTTCATGTTGAAAATATTTTAATCCGAGTTACGGATTAAACGATATGATTTTCTAAAGATTTTATTAATTTCTGGAATTTAATTAATTATTTAGTTAATTTGAAAAATGGATTTATGACGTCAGCATGATGTCATGCTGACGTCAGCAGTCAACAGAGTTGACTTGGTCAACCTGACATGTGGGTCCAGTGGGACCCACCTGTCATTCTCTGTTTAGGTTAATTACAGATTAGTTAATTTAATTACTATTTAATTAACCTAACTAGTTAATTAAATTAATTAAACCGGATTAATTAATTAATTAATTCATTAGATAATTAATTAATTAATAATTAATTTTATTAAATAATTTTTTTATTTATTATTTTTAATTCCTTTTTTTTATAAAACGTTATGGGCATGGGGCCCATCTGTCATAGGCCCCAGGGGCCTATCGGGCGTGGCCCGAACGGGCGTGCGGGCAGCGGGTGCACCGCCCGTTGGGACGGACCCGAGGCGACGCGGCGGGCACTCGGTGTCCCTTGGCGAAGATGCGCAGGGCGGAGCAGAGCACGGTCGCGGGCGGCGTCGAGCACCGACGGGGGCCGTATCAGGGAGGCGACAACGCGAGCAGAGGCGGCGGAAGCAGCGGGTGCACATGGCCGCGGCCAGGGTTGGAGGAGGGCGGCCAACCAAGACAGGGGCGCGCCCTGGGCACGCGCGGGCACGGCGTCGGGCGCGCGCACGGGCGAGAGGCGATGACGTATGAGCTGGAGGAGCAGCAAACGGGGCTTGGCCCGAGCGACGGCGCGGTCGGGCGCGACGGATGGCGTCCGACAGGGGGGAGCAGAGGCGCGGCGATGCGGGGAAGAGAGGAGGAGGGGCCTCATCACGGTTCGTGGGGTCTGGGCAGTGGGCGCGGGGAGGTTCGGAGAGGCCAACGGGGACGACACGGCGGAGCGGAAGGTAGTCCGGCAAGGTGGTCCTGTTCGGCGGCGACGGTCGATCCGGGCGACGTCGGGGGCGGTTGCCGGCGGGGACGATGAGCGTCGATGGGGCGACGAGACCCGGGGAGGCTGGCGGGGATGAGGTGAGGCGACGAGGCGGTGCAGGTGGGGGGGGGTCGGCGAGTGCCTGGCAACGGCGGAGCGCCGGGGAAGGCAGAGGGCGTCGGGCGTTGAGGTGGTTGCCCGATCCAGAAGGGGATCGGGGAGTGGGGGAGGGAGCGAGAGGAGTGGGGAATCGGGGCTAGGGTTTGCGGGGTGGTGGGGGGGTTATGCGGGGAGAGGTGGGCCGGCCGGGGTGGGCTGGCCGACTGGGCCGGCCGGTTGGCTAGTTGGGTCGGTTGGCCCGGGGGTTTGGGGGTTTCTTTTTTCTTTTTTTCTTTTTTGTTTATTTCCTTTTTTGTTTTATTTCATTTAAAATTATTTATGCATTTTATAAAAATGTGTTTTCTGTACTATAATTACCTATGCCATTTTTGGCACAGCCCGAACATTTTACTTTAATATTTTGAAAACTTTTGTCATTTGATTGATTTAGGATTTAAATTCAAAACGGTTTCGAATCAACCCGAGATTAATTACAGTGACAGAGGTGATGTGTCATCATTAGTAGAGGACTACTGTAGCTTGATTATCCGGGCGTCATAATTCTCCTCCACTACAAGAAATCTCATCCCGAGATTTAAGAGGGGGGTAAGGGGAAAGACTAGGTTACGATATTCTAACGGATCTTCTCGAAGAAGTTAATCCCTTTCGTTGATGTCTTCAATTCTTTATTCCGATGCATCATGATAAACTTGTCATCATTTCTTCGGGAACTCCATCGTACTTACGAAAGGATAAGGGGCAGCTCACTATGACATAATGCTTTTGAGGGAACAATCTGGGGTTAACCCATGAATTAGTATAAGATTATCTCTCGAGTTGAACATATGAAATACCTCGAGAGTAAGGTACGAAGGTACCATAAGAGGCTCCAAGCGGATAGATAGTTGCTCGAAGCCTGAACCAGAGTGAGAAAGGGGATCAGAGTAGCGAGAGTAAGTATTGCGTCTGATACCAGAATAGATCACTAGGACAGTGGCCCGTGAATTACATACGAGTCCACGCGCGAGGAATAACCTTGGGAATAGGGGGGTGTACAGGACAGTCAGGTTTCGATCCAGTGGACCTGTGGGTTATGGGCCCACCATGTGGGTTAGAAGTAGGAAGGGCGGAGACGTCTTGCGTGATCATGCAAGCAAGGCATGTCAGGGGGGTAGCCTGTCGATTATGTTGGCGACAACGTCGATACCAAGAGCGAGGGACGAAGAGAACTATTTTCCTGCTCGTTGAACGAGGCGGGCCAAGAGGCAAAGTTCTCATCCATCGGCGGTTACCGAAATGTCATCAACAATAGAAACAGGGTCTCACTGTCAGAGTTGTACACCGAGGTGTTTACCTACGCAGTGAATTATTACTGCTTAGATTATATAGATCACAAGAAAGGTTAAACCAAACAACGGAAAGGAAATATGGTTATCAAATTGCACAAAACAAAGACAAGGAAAATGTGTTTAATCACATATTTCAGGGGTATATCCTTCCCAAGGACAAGCAGAGCATGATATCCATGACAGGATATAATGTAGAAAACCATTTAGGTAAGGGGGAAGGAATCTCATGATATTACCCATACAACGGTGTTAGGATAAGTGATAAATAAAATTTAGCATCGTGCTTCAAATGTTCCTGTTGAAAATCGGAGTACCATTGACATGCTTCGAGATAGCATTGACATGGTCTTCAGGTGAAGATCAGACTTTGGAAACACGAAGGATCCATCAGGAATAACTTGTAGAATAAGTCTTACAATTTCCTCATGGACGAATGGATAACCTTGCTGAAAAGGTATCTATAATGATAGGTCCTCCAGCCGGGGGGGGGGGGTGCTAGGCATGACATCATGTTACCGGGTCATCAAAGGATCAACATCATAACTCTTGGAAAGTTGTCCCAACCATCATATCTGACCGAGATTCAGATCTGATTGGTGTCAGGATACCTCAGACTTAGGATACCTGAGAAGAAAAGGTGCAACGCAAATCGACGAAATGACATTGCAAGATTCTCGCGAAATGAACTATGGGAGCGGGTTCTTGAAGCAATAGTTCATCATTAAACCAAGTTGAGGATGAGGAGGTCGCTGATGGACTCAGCGACAATCCATTGAGATTTTCAAAAGATGGATTTCCATAATTATGTGAACAAGGAAATAACATTTGTCAGATCAGATAATATAATGAGGTATACTCAAGGAGAATATACCCAATTAAACATTGGTTGAAAGGTGCGCCCGAAATATGGGTTGGGTTGCACGACCAATGTCAGAATGGTGATTCAATAATCAATAGCCTAAGAATGAACTTTCGACCATTAACTTCAAAGAAATAGGGTTGCTAGAAGGAAAGAATCCAAACAACACCGTTCACTTGTTGGAATTAACACGGGGACCAAGAAATGAACGAAGATGGCAAGAAGCATTTTGATATCAAGAATTCTTAAGAGGTGGTGAAATTCCCACCACATTCTTGACAAAAAGAGATGGTAATACTTCCGAGGTAAGGAAGATCAACTGCTGGGTAGCAAGGAACTCAAGGTATAACACCAAGCATGAACAAGCTTGTGTTGGTGGGAAGGCAATAAAGTGGTCGATGATAATACAATTCATCGAGGGCAAGGATGGAATTTCTCATCATGAATTCAATTGATATCCTGGATGAGCTCAGAATGTTGATGATCACGACACCTTTGTCGCGAGAGTTCATGAAGATGTAATCGATCGACGATGACATCAAGTCAAAGTAATGATGAAGTGAAAGGTTATTGGAACCAAGGGTACAACACAAACTCGAAACCAAGCTTGTTGTTCAAGGCGAAATGATATGACGATGAGGATCGACGTAAGGTTAGTTCATCGTCGAAAATTATGCTCCGAGAAGAAGGACCGGGTAGCACAGTTAAAATCATCACGACAATGATATAGCCAAACAGGCTAGGAATGGCGTGATCGGGTACACAGTCGTATTTATAGAAGCTTACTTAAGAGTTGTTGAACCATAGTGCGGACTCGGTTCAGTTATCGGTGTCTTTGAGTGTATAATAACTCAGAGCCCGTGAAAAATTGGAATTAGTTGGAAGGTAGCACTTGATGAAGAACTCATAAGAAGTTATGCAGTTCCATGATAATCTCGAGATACCAGGGGGGTAATACTCGACGACAAATCAAAGTAGAGGTTGGACTAGGGTAATGCTCTACAGATGACAAGTACTCTAACTTGTCCGAGAAATGGAATCAAGAAGAAAATATGGTCGGAACCACGGTTGCAAGGGATCAATTCACAGATACCATATGTTAGTTATCAAGGAAATAGTTTTTATTACAAGACGCTTCCATGATAGGATATACATCGCGTCCATGGGTATGAACACAAAGTTCAAGGTCGACTCCCACTTCCTCAATGCATAACCTTTCATTCACTTCTCACGTTCGATGAAGTTGCAGTGTTGAAATTTTATCTGGTGAAGCACCAGAAGAGTATGACTCGTGAAAACTTTCGGGTTCACAGGGTTTAGAGAAGGCATATGTTCAACCCATAGGGGCTTCTTAGAAACATATACCACAAGTTTCAAGAGTAAATAACACAAGCCCGAAAGCAGAGCATGGTTGGCCAAGCAGAGGATACAACTTAACAAAGGCATTATGTATCAGGGGAAGAACTCACAAGGTGATCAAATGTGAAGGACACTGTCGGATAACAATCCAACAAACGACTTGATGGTCCACAAAGGATCTGATACGAGTATCGGTACTCAACTAGAGGAAGAAGAATGCAAGGAGATCAGATTATAGAAACAACTGACTAACTCAATTGTCAAATGCAAAGGAATTATGATTTCCAAATCAAGGGTTCAAAAGCAATGCTCTGATTAGGGATGGATAAGTTGAAAAGCCTTAGGGTACAATCAATGACAATTGGATTGGTCGAGAACCAATTCCAGTTAAAAGAATGGCAGCTTAGCCAGAGAAGTAATTTATAAGGATCAATGATGATTGCGTGCATTCGCAAACATATTGAGTCAACAGACTCAAAATGATAATGACAAGGAATGTCATTAAGACTACGAGATTTATGGGATTAACCATAATGCGAGCAAGCAAGAATTTCAAGAGCCAAAGGCTCCAGAGGATTTTCGGAAGATCGAATAGTATTTTGAAGACTTTTGTGAAACTCATGAACAACTGGGGATGAGCGGATACTTGACAAGTGCGGGGATTTATTTGAAGGGGTATTCATGTGGCAAAGAACTGCTAGGCAGTAGGCACGAAGTATTCTCGGAACAATGGAGAAAACTTCGGGTATCTTGTAATAACAAGAACAATGGGGAATGATCGTAAGAATGGCAAGTGTAAGTAGTTATCCATAAGGATTTATCGGTGGTCGGGAATAGCAAAAGTGATGGGCACAAAGTCTCGAGAGAATATCAAAGAGTATCTCTGAAATCTTCTGGTGCAGTCGGTGACCATCTGGACTGAAGGGGCTCTCCGGGAGAAAGTATTTTCGAGAACCTAAAGTTAGTTTTTAGTAAAAATTGTTTAAACCGAATAGAAGAGGGTTCAGAATCCCAGAGTAAAGGTCGAGGAATAAAAGATCCTAATACCTCCCGATGGCGACGTGGGCCCATGGGCCACACAGCCATGTTAGTAAAAGTTTTTCAACGACTAGACTCGACTTCGGCCAAGGAGTTGGAAAGGGCGATTCCTACAGGCAGTCGGCTCTGATACCAACTTGTGACGCCCCCGATTCAATCGTACACTAATCATGCACGCAAATGTGTACGATCAAGATCAGGGACTCACGGGAAGATATCACAACACAACTCTAAAACATAAATAAGTCATACAAGCATCATAATACAAGCCAGGGGCCTCGAGGGCTCGAATACAAGTGCTCGATCATAGGCGAGTCAGCAGAAGCAACAATATCTGAGTACAGACATAAGTTAAACAAGTTGCCATAAGATGGCTAGCACAAATTGGGATACAGATCGAAAGAGGCGCAGGCCTCCTGCCTGAGATCCTCCTAACTACTCTTGGTCGTCGTCAGCGGGCTGCACGTAGTAATAGGCACCTCCAGTGTAGTAGGAGTCATCATCGACGGTGGCGTCTGGCTCCAGGGCTCCAGCATCTGGTTGCGACAACCAGGTAGAAGGGAAAGGGGAAAAGAGGGAGAAAAGCAACCGTGAGTACTCATCCAAAGTACTCGCAAGCAAGGAGCTACACTACATATGCATGGGTATATGTGTAAAGGGCCATATCGGTGGACTGAACTGCAGAATGCCAGAATAAGAGGGGGATAGCTAATCCTGTCGAAGACTACGCTTCTGGCAGCCTCCGTCTTGCAGCATGTAGAAGAGAGTAGATTGAAGTCCTCCAAGTAGCATCTCCAAGTAGCATCTCCAAGTAGCATCTCCAAGTAGCATCGCATAGCATAATCCTACCCGGCGATCCTCCCCTCGTCGCCCTGTGGAAAAGCGATCACCGGGTTGTCTGTGGAACTTGGAAGGGTGTGTTTTATTAAGTATCCAGTTCTAGTTGTCATAAGGTCAAGGTACAACTCCAAGTCGTCCTGTTACCGAAGATCACGGCTATTCGAATAGATTAACTTCCCTGCAGGGGTGCACCAACTTACCCAACACGCTCGATCCCATTTGGCCAAACACACTTTCCTGGGTCATGCCCGGCCTCGGAAGATCAACACGTCGCAGCCCCACCTAGGCTCAACAGAGAGGCCAGCACGCCGGTCTAAACCTAAGCGCACAGGGGTCTGGGCCCATCGCCCTTAGCACACATGCACGTTGCGTGGGCGGCCGGAAGCAGAACTAGCCCCCTTAATACAAGAGCAGGCTTACGTTCCAATCCGGCGCGCGCCGCTCCGTCACTGACGTCTGAAGTGCTTTGGCTGATACCACGACACCGGGATACCCATAACTACTCCCATGTAGATGGTTAGTGTGTATAGGCTCGTAGCCAACTCAGATCAAATACCAAGATCTCGTTAAGCGTGTTAAGTATCCGCGAACGCCGAACAGGGCCAGGACCACCTCTCTCCTAGGCGGTCTCAACCTGCCCTGTCGCTCCGCCACAAAGTAACAGTCGGAGGCCGTCGGGAACCCAGGCCCACCTCTACCGGGATGGAGCCACCTGTCCTTTCAGCCCCCTCATCAGAATCACTTGCGGGTACTCATCGAGCTGACCCGACTTTAGTCACCATCTGTATAGTATGTATGTATGTATAGTATATACCCGTGATCACCTCCCGAGTGATCACGGCCCAATAGTATAGCAAGGCAGACTGACAAGAATGTAGGGCCAATGATGATAAACTAGCATCCTATACTAAGCAATTAGGATTGCGGGTAAGGTATCAATGACTGTAGCAACAATGACAGGCTATGCATCAGAATAGGATTAACAGAAAGCAGTAACATGCTACACTACTCTAATGCAAGCAGTATAGAGGAGATTAGGCGATATCTGGTGATCAAGGGGGGGGGCTTGCCTGGTTGCTCTGGCAAGAGAGAGGGGTCATCAACTCCGTAGTCGAACTGGGCAGCAGCAGCGTCGGTCTCGTAGTCTACCGGAGATAAGAGGGGGGAAGAAACAATGAATACAATGCAAACATAAACACGACGATGCGTGACGTGACAATGAGCAGTGCTAGGTGTGCCCTAACGTGGTATGAGGTGGTACCAGTGAAGGGGGGAAACATCCGGGAAAGTATTCCCGGTGTTTCGTGTTTTCGGGCAAAGGAGCCGGAGGGGGAAAGTTGCGAGTTCGATAGGTTAGGGGGGTGTGGCGGACGAACGAGTTGCATATCCGGAATCGTCTCGTCGTTCTGAGCAACTTTCATGTTGAAAATATTTTAATCCGAGTTACGGATTAAAAGATATGATTTTCTAAAGATTTTATTAATTTATGGAATTTAATTAATTATTTAATTAATTCTAAAATTGGATTTATGACGTCAGCATGATGTCATGCTGACGTCAGCAGTCAACAGAGTTGACTTGGTCAACCTGACATGTGGGTCCAGTGGGACCCACCTGTCATTCTCTGTTTAGGTTAATTACAGATTAGTTAATTTAATTACTATTTAATTAACCTAACTAGTTAATTAAATTAATTAAACCAGATTAATTAACTTAATTAATTCATTAGATAATTAATTAATTAATAATTAATTTTATTAAATCATTTTTTTATTTATTATTTTTATTTTTAATTCCTTTTTTTATAAAACATTATGGGCATGGGGCCCATCTGTCATAGGCCCCAGGGGCCTATCGGGCGTGGCCCGAACGGGCGTGCGGGCAGCGGGTGCACCGCCCGTCGGGACGGACCCGAGGCGACGCGGCGGGCACTCGGTGTCCCTTGGCGAAGATGCGTAGGGCGGTGCAGAGCACGGTCGTGGGCGGCGTCGAGCGCCGATGGGGGCCGCATCAGGGAGGCGACAACGCGAGCAGAGGCGGCGGAAGCAGCGGGTGCACATGGCCGCGGCCAGGGTCGGAGGAGGGCGGCCAACCAAGACAGGGGCGCGCCCTGGGCACGCGCGGGCACGGCGTCGGGCGCGCGCACGGGCGAGAGGCTACGACGTATGAGCTGGAGGAGCAGCAAACGGGGCTTGGCCCGAGCGACGGCGCGGTCGGGCGCGACGGATGGCGTCCGACAGGGGGGGAGCAGAGGCGCGGCGATGCGGGGAAGAGAGAAGGAGGGGCCTCACCACGGTTCGTGGGGTCTGGGCAGTGGGCGCGGGGAGGTTCGGGGAGGCCGACGGGGACGACACGGCGGAGCGGAAGGCAGTCCGGCGAGGTGGTCCTGTTCGGCGGCGACGGTCGATCCGGGCGATGTCGGGGGCGGTTGCCGGCGGGGACGACGAGCGTCGATGGGGCGACGAGGCCCGGGGAGGCTGGCGGGGATGAGGTGAGGCGACGAGGCGGTGCAGGTGGGGGGGTCGGCGAGTGCCTGGCTACGGCGGAGCGCCGGGGAAGGCAGAGGGCGTCGGGCGTTGAGGTGGTTGCCCGATCTAGAAGGGGATCGGGGAGTGGGGGAGGGAGCGAGAGGAGTGGGGAATCGGGGCTAGGGTTTGCGGGTGGTGGGGGGGTTATGCGGGGAGAGGTGGGCCGGCCGGGGTGGGCTGGCCGACTGGGCTGGCCGGTTGGCTAGCTGGGTCGGTTGGCCCGGGGGTTTGGGGGTTTCTTTTTTCTTTTTTTTCTTTTTTGTTTATTTCCTTTTCTGTTTTATTTCATCTAAAAGTATTTAGGCATTTTATAAAAATGTGTTTTCTGTACTATAATTACCTATGCCATTTTTGGCACAGCCCGAACATTTTAGTTTAATATTTTGAAAACTTTTGTCGTTTGATTGATTTAGGATTTAAATTCAAAACGGTTTCGAATCAACCCGAGATTAATTACAGTGACAGAGGTGATGTATCATCATTAGTAGAGGACTACTGTACCTTGATTATCCGGGCGTCACACATCAATGGCGCAGCTAAAGGAACAGCATGGTTCCCAACCGTGCGTCATCAGGGGAACATTGTTCTGCAAAACATTGTTACCGACCTTGCATCGCGGATATCAAACATTGTTACAGACCTGTATTGCAAACAGATAACATTGTTATAGAAACATTGTTATGGACCCAGCATATTTACATAAGCCTTTTCGTAAAACAATGTAATGGACCAGAGGCAGAACCGGGACAAGCATCAACACGGGAACATTTGGATTACGTACAATTTGTGAGTTACGTTTTCAAATCATATAGTTTTATTTATATAAGTCTTATAAGCTATTTTATTAAGGAAGATACACTCGCCAAAAACAATGTTATAAGGTTTCGGATGTATTCAAGCGTAGGCTGTGAAGGCAGAACCGGACCTTCTAAAGAAAGTTACGATTCCCGAATTGGAGTTTCCTGAGTCCACCGTCGGCTACCCGGAAGACATTGTTAGGGATCCTGTTGTCACCATCCATGGCCCAGCTAAAGGAACAGTATGGTTCCCGATCGTGCGTCATCAGGGGAACATTGTTATATAAAAACATTGTTACCGACCTGGCATTGCGGATATCAAACATTGTTATAGGCCTTGCATTGCGATTAGGAAACATTGTTACCGACCTTGCACCGTGAATAGAAAACATTGTTACTGACCATGACTTGCGAACAGAAAACATTGTTATGAACCCAACTTATTTACATAAGCCTGGTCGTAAAACAATATAACGGACAAGAGGCAGTACCGGGACAAGCATCTACGCGGGAACATTGGGATTACGTACTATTTGTGAGTTGCGTTTTCAAATGTTATGCTCTTGTCCCGGTTCTGCCTCTGGTCCGTTACATTGTTTTACGAAAAGGCTTATGTAAGTATACTGGATCCATAACAATGTTATCTGTTTGCAATAAAGGTCTGTAACAATGTTTGACATCCGCGATGCAAGGTCGGTAACAATGTTTTAAAAAACAATGTTCCCGTGATGACGCACGGTCGGGAACCATGCCGTTCCTTTAGCTGGGTCATTGATTGTGACAACAGGATCCTTAACAATGTCTGTCGGGTAGCCCACGGTGGACGCAGGAAACTCCAGTTCGAAAATCTTAACTTTCTTTAGAAGGTCTGGTTCTGGCTTCACTGCCTACGCTTGAATACATTTTAAACCCATAACATTGTTCATGGCGAGTGTATCATCCTTAAAAAAAGAGCTTATAACACTTATATGAACAAAAGCACGGGAACATTTGGATTACGTATTATTTGTGAGTTACGTTTTCAAATCATATAGTTTTGTTTATATAAGTCTTATAAGCTCTTTTATTAAGGAAGATACACTCGCCACGAACAATGTTAGGGGTTTTGGATGTATTCAAGCGTAGGCTGTGAAGGCAGAACCGGACCTTCTAAAGAAAGTTACGATTCCCGAATTGGAGTTTCCTTAGTCCACCGTCGGCTACCCGGAAGACATTGTTAGGGATCCTGTTGTCACCATCCATGGCCCAGCTAAAGGAACAGTATGGTTCCCGACCGTGCGTCATCAGAGGAACATTGTTATGTAAAAATATTGTTACCAACCTGGCATTGCGGATATCAAACATTGTTATAGACCTTGCATTGCGATTAGGAAACATTGTTACCGACCTTGCATCATGAATAGAAAACATTGTTACTGACCATGACTTGCGAACAGAAAACATTGTTATGAACCCAACTTATTTACATAAGCCTGGTCATAAAATAATATAACGGACAAGAGGCAGTACCGGGACAAGCATCTACACGGGAACATTGGGATTACGTACTATTTGCGAGTTACGTTTTCAAATCATATGCATTTGTTTATATAAGTGTTATAAGCTCTTTTTTTAAGGATGATACACTCGCCATGAACAATGTTATGGGTTTCATATGTATTCAAGCGTTGGCAGTGAAACCAGAACCGGACCATCTAAAGAAAGTTACGAATTCCGAACTGGAGTTTCCTGCGTCCACCGTCGGCTACCCGAAAGACATTGTTAGGGATCCTGTTGTCACCTTCCATGGCCCAGCTAAAGGAACAGCATGGTTCCCGTCCGTGCATCATCAGGGGGAACATTGTTATGTAAAACACTGTTACCGACCTTGCATTGCGAATAAGAAACATTGTTACCGACCTTGCATTGCGCATAGGAAACATTGTTACCGACCTTGACTTGCGAATAGGAACCATTGTTACTGAGACATTGTTATGTACCCAGCAGATTTACATAAGCCTGGTCGTAAAACAATGTAACGGACCAGAGCCAGTACCGGGACAAGCATCAACACGGGAACATTTGGATTACGTACTATTTGTGAGTTACGTTTTCAAACCATATAGTTTTGTTTATATAAGTCTTATAAGCTCTTTTATTAAGGAAGATACACTCGCCAGGAACAATGTTATGTATTTCGGATGTATTCAAGCGTAGGCTGTGAAGGCAGAACCGGACCTTCTAAAGAATGTTACGATTTCCAAACTGGAGTTTGCTGCGGCCACCGTCGGCTACCCGAAAGACATTGTTAAGGATCCTGTTGCCACCATCCATGGCCCAGCTAAAGGAACAACATGGTTCCCAACCGTGCGTCATCAGGGGAACGTTGTTCTACAAAACATTGTTACCGACCTTGCATCGCGGATATCAAACATTGTTATAGACCTGTATTGCAAACAGATAACACCGTTATAGAAACATTGTTATGGACCCAGCATATTTACATAAGCCTTTTCGTAAAATAATGTAACGGACCAGAGGCAGAACCGGGACAAGCATCAACACGGGAACATTTGGATTACGTACTATTTATGTGTTACGTTTTCAAATCATATAGTTTTGTTTATATAAGTCTTATAAGCTCTTTTATTAAGGAAGATACACTCGCCAGGAACAATGTTTTGTATTTCGGATGTATTCAAGCGTAGGCTGTGAAGGCAGAACCGGACCTTCTAAAGAATGTTACGATTTCCAAACTGGAGTTTGCTGCGGCCACCGTCGGCTACCCGAAAGACATTGTTAAGGATCCTGTTGCCACCATCCATGGCCCAGCTAAAGGAACAGCATGGTTCCCAACCGTGCGTCATCAGGGGAACATTGTTCTACAAAACATTGTTACCGACCTTGCATCGCGGATATCAAACATTGTTATAGACCTGTATTGCAAACAGATAACACCGTTATAGAAACATTGTTATGGACCCAGCATATTTACATAAGCCTTTTCGTAAAATAATGTAACGGACCAGAGGCAGAACCGGGACAAGCATCAACACGGGAACATTTGGATTACGTACTATTTGTGAGTTACGTTTTCAAATCATATAGTTTTGTTTATATAAGTCTTATAAGCTATTTTATTAAGGAAGATACACTTGCCAGAAACAATGTTATAAGGTTTCGGATGTATTCAAGCGTAGGCTGTGAAGGCAGAACCGCACCTTCTAAAGAAAGTTACGATTCCCGAATTGGAGTTTCCCGAGTCCACCGTCGGCTACCCGGAAGACATTGTTAGGGATCCTGTTGTCACCATCCATGGCCCAGCTAAAGGAACAGTATGGTTCCCGACCGTGCGTCATCCGGGGAACATTGTTATGTAAAAACATTGTTACCGACCTGGCATTGCGGATATCAAACATTGTTACAGACCTTGCATTGCGATTAGGAAACATTGTTACCGACCTTGCATCGTGAATAAAAAACATTGTTACTGACCATGACTTGCGAACAGAAAACATTGTAATGAACCCAAGTTATTTACATAAGCCTGGTCGTAAAACAATATAACAGACAAGAGGCAGTACCGGGACAAGCATCTACGCGGGAACATTGGGATTACGTACTATTTGCGAGTTACGTTTTCAAATCATATGCATTTGTTTATATAAGTGTTATAAGCTCTTCTTTTAAGGATGATACACTCGCCATGAACAATGTTATGGGTTTCAGATGTATTGAAGCGTAGGCAGTGAAACCAGAATCGGACCTTCTAAAGAAAGTTACGAATTCCGAACTGGAGTTTCCTGCGTCCACCGTCAGCTACCCGAAAGACATTGTTAGGGATCCTGTTGTCACACGGGGAACATTGTTATGTAAAACACTGTTACCGACCTTGCATTGCGCATAGGAAACATTGTTACCGACCTTGCATTGCGCATAGGAAACATTCTTACCGACCTTGCATTGGGCATAGGAAACATTGTTACCGACCCATACAGGAATCATTGTTACTGAAACATTGTTATGTACCCAGCAGATTTACATAAGCCTGGTCGTAAAACAATGTAACGGAGCAGAGGCAGTACCGGGACAAGCATCAACAAGGGAACATTTGGATTACGTACTATTTGTGAGTTACGTTTTCAAACCATATAGTTTTGTTTATATAAGTCTTATAAGCTCTTATGTATTCAAGCGTAGGTTGTGAAGGCAGAACCGGACCTTCTAAAGAAAGTTACGATTTCCGAATTGGAGTTTGCTGCGTGCACCGTTGGCTACCCGGAAGACATTGTTAGGGATCCTGTTGTCACCATCCATGGCCCAGCTAAAGAAACAGTATGGTTCCCGACCGTGCGTCATCCGGGGAACATTGTTATGTAAAAACATTGTTACCGACCTGGCATTGCGGATATCAAATATTGTTATAGATCTTGCATTGCCATTAGGAAACAATATTACCGACCTTGTATCGTGAATAGAAAACATTGTTACTGACCATGACTTGCAAACAGAAAACATTGTTATGAACCCAACTTATTTACATAATCCTGGTCGTAAAACAATGTAATGGACAAGAGGCAGTACCGGGACAAGCATCTACACGGGAACATTGGGATTACGTACTATTTGTGAGTTACGTTTTCAAATCATATGCTTTTGTTTATATAAGTGTTATAAGCTCTTTTTTTAAGGATGATACACTCGCCATGAACAATGTTATGGGTTTCAGATGTACTCAAGCGTAGGCAGTGAAACCAGAACCGGACGTTCTAAAGAAAGTTACTAATTCCGAACTGGAGTTTCCTGCCTCCACCGTCGGCTACCCGAAAGACATTGTTAGGGATCCTGTTGTCACCTTCCATGGGCCAGCTAAAGGAACAGCATGGTTCCTGTCCGTGCGTCATCAGGGGGAACATTGTTATGTAAAACACTGTTACCGACCTTGCATTGCGAATAAGAAACATTGTTACCGACCTTGCATTGCGCATAGGAAACATTGTTACCGACCTTGACTTGCGAATAGGTATGTATTCAAGCGTAGGCTGTGAAGGCAGAACCGGACCTTCTAAAGAAAGTTAGGATTTCCGAACTGGAGTTTGCTGCGTCCACCGTCGGCTACCCGAAAGACATTGTTAAGGATCATGTTGCCACCATCAATGGAGCAGCTAAAGGAACAACATGGTTCCTAATCGTGCGTCATCAGGGGAACATTGTTCTGCAAAACATTGTTACCGACCTTGCATCGCGGATATCAAACATTGTTACAGACCTGTATTGCAAACAGATAACATTGTTATAGAAACATTGTTATGGACCCAGCATATTTACATAAGCCTTTTTGTAAAACAATGTAATGGACCAGAGGCAGAACCGGGACAAGCATCAACATGGGAACATTTGGATTACATACAATTTGTGAGTTACGTTTTCAAATCATATAGTTTTGTTTATATAAGTCTTATAAGCTATTTTATTAAGGAAGATACACTCGCCAGAAACAATGTTATAAGCTTTTGGATGTATTCAAGCGTAGGCTGTGAAGGCAGAACCGGGCCTTCTAAAGAAAGTTACGATTCCCGAATTGGAGTTTCCTGAGCCCACCGTCGGCTACCTAGAAGACATTGTTAGGGATCCTGTTGTCACCATCTAATAAGCACATGGTGACACCACCTTCCTTATGAGTGAGTCGAGCATCCAATGCATCTCCAATTGTTCCTAGAACAACAACACAAACAAAATGGTACCCAAACTCATTGGGACAAAAAGTTAGAAACATCAATATACATAGGACAAACTCCACATAAATACGTGCACAAAGAGAAGGAAATGAATTTCATGCACATCTCATGCAATTTGAGACTTGGTGGAGTTTCCCTATATATTGGGTAAAATAAAGAAGGCATGCTCATGACCTTCAAGAACCGATACCAAATGACAAAGGAAAACCAAGTGAAGAAAAGATATCAAATGAATAAAACATAACTTGGAGGATATCCATAAAAGATACATCAAGGAATGAGATATCCATTGATACACTCAAAATAAAAGATATCAAAAATCCCAAAAGAGAGGATAATACCAGACAAACCAAGCCCTCTACAAAGTTTCATGATGGCACAAAGTACCAAAACGAAAACGGCTTGCCTTCCACCAACACACACTTGATAAGGATCGCAAGATGAGTGTTTTATAGAAAATAGGATAGCGCCCCCAAGACTAGTGCATTATAGAGAATTTGCATTTGAATACAAAATGCACAAGGTGGGATCACCACTTTCACTATATCTAGAAAACACTAGACAAGATCAAGAAATAAACAAGATCCACAAGTGGTATGGAAGACAAAGGGAGTTGATACATTCCTTGACAAGAGAAAAGGCAAATAAAAGCAAAAGCCAATGTAAAGATGATCAATAAATTCTACCACACAAGTGAGTACCAATTGCCAAAAGACAAGAAGTAAATGGAAATAATTCCCCGTGGTAGAGAGCAAGGATATCCGACATCGTCTTCACACCAAACAAAAAGCAAATTACAACTTGTAGAGCTAACATGCCACCTAGGAACAAGATAATTTACAATATCAAGTCTAGGTGACAATATCTCAAATGTACACATTTTCTAGGCTAGTAATATACACATAGCATATTACTCCCCCATAATGTGATACCAATTAAGGATAAACAAGAGGCAAATGAAAGGATCCAACAAGAGATAATTAATGAACTACTTAGAATTTGAATTTCTCATGAGAAGACATACCACATAGCGACTATATAATCTTGAAATATCAATATTAGATGGTATTACTCATGTACACACATTTATAGGATTGTGAGGTGCACAAAGAACATCACTACCCCATAACGGGATTTCCATTAATCTCACACAAGAGCCAACTAAGAAATAAACAAGATGCAAAAGGCTCAACGCATGACACACACGTACATGATGTGCAAACCAACACACACATACTTGATTGCTCAAGATAATCAAGTTGGAAGCACAACATATACAAACACATGCAAGGAACGAAACCAAGCATGCAAAGGGGCAAGTAACTATCAATGTAAACACTTTAATCATGAGTTACCGCAAGGAGGAACATTGGATATAAGATAAAAACTTGATAATCCGAATGACTTGGCTTGAGACGATAAGAATGATGAAGTCCGCTTAATTCTTCATAATGTAGCCAAGTCTCCACTGATCTCCAAGAACACCTATTGATCAAGTATGAGCTAGTTGGTCCCCAACCAAGTTGGGTCCTAAGAGGTTAGTCACAATAGGCTTGGCTACCCAAATGGTTCTTTTCTTCACACCACTTTGAGCACCAACAAATTTGGCAAACACATTGCCAACCTTATCCTTCCCAAGATAATAGATATCATCAACTAGAATAGGGTTGGATAAGGTACCATTTGTGCATGAAGAAGTGACGTGATCTTTTTCACGACATAGGTCGCAATGTCTACTCTTTACTTTCTTGTCACTTGATTTCTCAACTTGAGAAGCATTAGCTTGAGTTTTCTTGGGAAGAGGCCTTTCTTCAACTTGAGTTTGAGAATGAGAGTGAACTCATGGCCGATTCCCTTGTTGCTTGTCACTAATGGCCTTCTTCTTCAAAGGGCAAGATTTAACATGATGCCCTTCAATTTTGAACTTGAAGCAAATGATCTTGGCCGAGTTCTTGACTTGTTTTTGTCCCTTCTTCTTGTTGCTCTTGGACTTCTTCTTCTTATTGGAGTTGAATCCAAGTCCACCTTTGTCATTGGGGGATCTTTGTACACTCAAGATATTGTTGAGTATGGCCTTCCCTTCATGACACTTTTCCAAATCTTTCTTCAAAGAGGTGACTTGGGCCTTGAGCTCTTCAATTTCCCCTACATGGTTAGTCTCAACACAAGCACTAGAGGAAGTATAAGCTTCATTGTTAGATCAACAAGGCAAGGAAAGCAATTCATCACAAGATGTACCAATGTTATGCATGTATGAACCGCGAGGACGCAATATAGCATTTTGACTAAAAGTAGTGCTAGTGTCCACATGAGGCTCACTAGATGTTACCTTAGCAATCATGGACTCATGTGCTATCTTTAGCACATTATGGGATACTAGAAGATCATCATGAGAGCTTGAGAGCTTTTCATGGCTTTCTTCCAATTTCCCAAAATGTCTAGATAGCAATTCAAGTTGAGCCCATAGCTCAACGTTCTCCTTCAAAATGGATGCTTCACAAGTAATAGAGTTACTAGCACAAGCATCATCATTAACAACAATAGGAGAGGATAACTTGGCAAGCTCTTTTAAATAAGAAGCTGCAAGTTGATCATGAGACTCGGTGAGCTTGATGAGCTCACCCTTGATGACCCTTGAGCCATTTTCGAGGTGCTCAAAATCCTCAAGGAGTCTAGCATGAGCAACTTCAAGCTTAGCATTTTTAGTTTCAAAAACATTGGCCACCTCAAGAGCTCTATCATGAGATTCCTTCACTCTAGATAATTCTAGAGCAAAAGTCTCCTCAAGAGATTCCTTGGTGGTTTGTTCAAGTTCAAGAGCTTGAGAGAGGTCCGCAATCCCATTAGCGTAATCACGCTCATGAACTTCCATTTTATCAATGGTGACCTCATGTTCCTCAAGACGAGATTCCAACTCATCAATATATTTCCTGCCCTCAATAGCAATAGACATGATTTCCATGAAGTTGAAACGAGAAATTTTACTCTTAAGAAGAGATTTAAAAATCATTTCCCCCTTAACTTTTAAGGAGGCAACATCATCATTCTCTTCATCATAATCGACATCATCATCACTCTTGCCATAATCAATATCATCACAAGATATATTGAGATTCAAAGTGGGAGATACCTTTGAAGCCTTCGCCATAAGGCAAAATGCAATAGATGATGATGTAGGATCCCTTGAAGCACCATTCAAGACCACATCTTGTTCCATGGAGTGTTGGGTTTCCTCTACATTATTAGTACAACAACTCGAGGAAATACATGCATTTTTATCATGGCAACAAGATATAGCAAGCATATCATCATGAGATTTAGTCAAGCAATTTACACATGATATGCATGGACTGTCAACACAAGCATGAGAAACATGTAAGGTGCACGAAGTGTTAAAGTCCAAAGATGGAGCATTGCAATAAGATAGTGATGAAGACTCATCAATGATAAGCACACTATCATCATTGCAATGACCACCACTACTCACCATGTCATTACCTTGTGGCAAACCAAATGTGGGTGATGTAGTAGAAGTTGAGAAAGCAACATGGCCGGAGGTGGAGGGAGAACAATCATCCCCACAAATCCTGGACACACCATATTTATCTTGAAGCTTTGTCCACAACTCATGAGCATCCCGAAACGGCATGAGTTGAAATATAAATACATTGCTCAAAGCATCGAAAAGCACATTAGAAGCTTGAGCATTGAGATAAGAGTTTTTGTCATCCTCTAAAGATAATCTTTCGGGATGCTTTGGAGGAGAAAAACCCATATCTATAATTCACTCTAAATTTGGGTCCATGACCCTAAAGAGATTAAGCATGCGAATTACCCAAACATCAAAATTTGTGCCATCAAAACTAAGAGTGTCAGAGAATCCTAATCCCCTAGTCAACATCTTTACTCTCTAGGCGATTAAGCCTAACAAAGAGAGATGAGGCTCTGATACCAATTGAAAGATCATGGATGTTGGCTAGAGGGGGTGAATAGGCGCTTTAAAATAATTATGGTTTAGGCTTGAACAAATGCGGAATAAACCTAGCAGCTAATTTTTCAAGCAGAAAACTACAACAACTAGGCTCACCTATGTGCACCAACAACATATGCTAAGCAAGATAAACTACTAGGTGATAGCAAGATATATGAAAAGAAACAATATGGCTATTACAAAGTAAAGGGCATAAGTAAAGAGCTCGGGAAAGAGATAACCGAGGCACGCAGAGACGACGATTTATCCCGAAGTTCACGCCCTTGCGGATGCTAATCTCTGTTTGGAGCTGTGTGGAGGCACAATGCTCCCCAAGAAGCCACTAGGGCCACCATAATCTCCTCATGCCCTCGCACGATGCAAGATATTGCGATTCCACTAAGGGACTAGGAAACAATCCTCCCTTTAATATTAGGTAAAGATATAGACTAGGAAACATGCCCGTGCGTTGCAACGGGAGAAAAAATTAACTCAATTTTAGTAAAAGAAAATGGTTCGAGACCCCACACAGGTACATGCCCGCCATTTCAACACGGCAGAGAAGCATTAATAGCATAAACCATGAATATGAAATATTACTAAAGCTTAATTTCCCAAATCTAGTTTAATAGTGCCAACAATAGTTACAAAGGCATGCATTGTTTTTCACTGTAGAGATAGCTATAGAGTATCTACTTCTAGTGTGGATTTTCTAACTTGTAGTTGTATTTTTTACATGATCTTCCTTGGTCTTTGTACCCAAATATCACTATGTTACTGGGAAAAAGTAATCATAAACTCAAATGTGTAGTTATGTTTTTTTTTCATGTACAGCATACATGTTTTGATTGTTTGAACCAATTTTTTAAAAGATGTTTTGATTGTTTGCACCTAATTTTATTTTTAGAAAAGAGAAAATATACTCAAAGTTGTTGCTCCAAACAACAATTTTGTGAGTGCACGTGAGTTTTATACAATTTTATGTGGGTGTTCGGCTCGGCTCCCATCCCGATCGGCATATGTTCATGTTCTTGCAAACACCGGTAGCCGGTGGCAATTGCTGACGCGGATGGTGGTATGTGTGCATGGCGTGGTGGTCTTGGCTCACACTCGCCGCCGACCATGCTTCTTGATAGATTGGTCCTGAGGTATTCATATTTCTAGTCTCTTGAAGCTAGTGTTTATCAGGTGTCGTTGGAGGAACAATCTGAGAAGCATGGCGTGCTTCCTCGTCGGCCAAGTCCACACATGGTTATTCCTCTTTTTACATTTTGCCAGCAACATGCACGGTGTGTTCTTCTAATTGAAATCAATCGATGTGCATGAGGGAACTACGGGAGTATTTTTTCCGTGATGGAAATAAATTCGTGATGGAGTATTTCTTTGTGTATATTCGTCATTTGACCAAACTTGCCCATCTTCTATAGATTCCTTTCAAACTTGGAATGAACCGCGTTCAGCTAGCTCTGAGGCATAGGGATCCGTGTACATTTATTTTGAATAAAAATCAAATTCTTCCATCATGACCAAATCCTAAGACTCACAAAGAGAACCAAACAAGAACCAAGAAACATGATGCAAGGATGCAATGGTTTGAGCTCTCTACTAACGATACGATCAAGCTACCAACTTGAGAGCCCCCCTTGATAGGACGGCAAACGATCCTATAACCCGGTCTCCCAACTACCACCATGAGACCGGTAAAATAGAAAACCTATACAGGGCAAACCTTTGCCTTGCACATGATCCACTTGAGCTATATGATGATGATCTTGACTCCCTCAAGTTGGACCACCTTTCTTGATTGCGTTGGCTCGATGAAGACTAGATGATTGCTTCCCCATGGTCCACTATGGGTGAGCCACTCTTCGGCTCATCTTCACAAGTCCACTGTCACCATAATGGATGGAAAGTTCAAGCACTTGATCTCTTGATGATGCATCACTTGAACTTGCACACCGCATCCTAACCCCACAAAGAACTCTCATGAAGACCATGGGTTAGTACACAAAGCGTAATTGAGAATGCTTACCATACCATGGGATCACTTGATCCCTCTCGGTACATCTGCTACGCTTTGTGTGTTGATCAACTTGACTCAGTCTTTCAGTTAGTCTTGATCAACCTCTCAAAAGACCAATCTTTTAGGTAATTCCTTGAATAGCACCTTGGTCGACACAAATTCTCCTTGAAACCAACACATGTACTTCAAGAAATGCCTATGGACAAATCCTTCAAATATAACTCAATGCAACCATTAGTCCATAGAGAATGTCATCAATTACCAAAACCACACATGGGGGCACCGCATGTCATGTCAATCTCCCCCATTTTGGTAAATGATGAAAATCACTTTCAAGAGAGTTTATATAAGGAATTATGCATCACCATGCAATGGAACAACAAATGATGCAGGAGAATGAGATGCAAATGCTTAGGAACAAAACCAAAGCAAGGAGAAGACTCTGAAAACCTTCTCCATGAAACTCTCTAAAACAAAGACTCTGAAAACCTTCTCCACAAAACTCTCTAAAACTTCTCCCCCATTGGCATCGATTGCCAAAATGGGCGAAAAGCTTAGAAGGCCAATATGAAAAGTGTTCCTCCATAAGTTGTGTATTTCTCAAGAAGATAGTGGAGTGCCATACACATATCCAAAGGTAAATACTTGGAGGAACACAAACTATATTGAGGCACAAAGATTTCTAAAGAATGATATGCCACAAGGACATAATAAAGAGAGACACAAGCAATCAAGCAATCAAAAGATACCAATTGAAGCAAGGAATCAAAGGATATCAACTGAACCAACTAGACCAAAGATCCTACGACCCACATAAATAAAGGATATTATGATATGAGCAAAGGAGTGTTCTAAAGAAACTAGAGAAGCTCCCCATGATTTGTGCACGCATAAGAATATTCGTATTTGCATACAAAGTGCACAAAATAGGATCGTAGCTCCCCCAAAATCAATAGAAACTTACAACAAGTGCAATTGAGCATATAGGAAACAAAGCCTAGTACTTGCAGCAAACACGTGGTTGAGCAACATGTAAAAGAGGAAACTTAAGAATGGGCTCAACCAAAATGGTGTGTGTGAGTGAAGGAAATGCACTTGAGAAGACTAATGTACGGATGACCATTAAGCATCAATAAAGTCTTGAAAGAATGAGGCACACGGTACAAGGCCTATCATTCCCACACACAACTAGCAAATGGGTTCACAAGCTTACTAATAAGCATATAAAGAACCTATGCTTGTGACAACCCGTGGTGAAGATAGAAGATGAAAGCCTCATCAAGACGAGTGATACCAATTAAAGCCTCGTAAAGATAAGCATGAGGAAAATAATCTTCACCACACAGGAGTGCATCAAGATGCAACGATAGAAGACACACACTCAAGGCAAAAGCTTTCACGGAGCCACTAAAGAAATAACATAAGAAAGACAAGGTGGACGTGAAAGAAAGGATATCAATTAGATATGCAACTTCTCTCAAGTGTATAAGAGTCTAGGTAGACGAAATCATGATGATATATATCTACAAAGAAGGATGTACACCCGAAATAGTTACAACACGAGGAACAAGATATCCAAAGGAAGTCATACATATACCAATAAGATATTTGCTTGGAAGCATAGCACATGGCTAGATATGGTCTTATTGTATATAAATGAATTCCTACCATACAACCATCAAAGACATCACAACTAGCAACATGAGATTGCCATTGAGATGCTTTGAGAACGGAAACAAGTATCACAAGATGGAATGAATAGAATGCCAAGATGCAACCTACACAAGGTTGAATGCAAGAAAATAATGCATGAATAGATACTTGTTACCGAGATATCATTGGGAGGATTTAGAAGAAACCAATTGAAGGTAGTAGATAGTAGTTCATTGAGCATCCTAGCTTGACTCCAATAAGCACATGGTGACACCACCTTCCTTATGAGTGAGTCGAGCATCCAATGCATCTCCAATTGTTCCTAGAACAACAACACAAACAAAATGGTACCCAAACTCATTGGGACCAAAAGTTAGAAACATCAGTATACATAGGACAAACTCCACATAAATACGTGCACAAAGAGAAGGAAAGAATTTCATGCACATCTCATGCAATTTCAGACTTGGTGGAGTTTCCCTATATATTGGGTAAAATAAAGAAGGCATGCCACATAGACTACATGAAGTAAATATGCATGCTCAAGACCTTCAAGAACCGTTACCAAATGACAAAGGACAACCAAGTGAAGAAAAGATATCAAATGAATAAAACATAACTTGGAGGATATCCATAAAAGATACATCAAGGAATGAGATATTCATTGATACACTCAAAATAAAAGATATCAAAAATCCCAAAAGAGAGGATAATACCAGACAAACCAAGCCCTCTACAAAGTTTCATGATGGCACAAAGTACCAAAACGAAAACGGCTTGCCTTCCACCAACACACACTTGATTAGGATCGCAAGATGAGTGTTTTATAGAAAGTAGGATAGCGCCCCCAAGACTAGTGCATTATAGAGAATTTTCATTTGAATACAAAATTCACACGGTGGGATCACCACTTTCACTATATCTAGAAAACACTAGACAAGATCAAGAAATAAACAAGATCCACAAGTGGTATGGAAGACAAAGGGAGTTGATACATTCCTTGGCAAGAGAAAAGGCAAATAAAAGCAAAAGCCAATGTAAAGATGATCAATAAATTCTACCACACAAGTGAGTACCAATTGTCAAAAGACAAGAAGTAAATGGAAATAATTCCCGGTGGTAGATAGCAAGGATATCCGACATCATCTTCACACCAAACAAAAAGCAAATTGCAACTTGTAGAGCTAACATGCCACCTATGAACAAGATAATTTACAATATCAACTCTAGGTGACAATATCTCAAATGTACACATTTTCTAGGCTAGTAATATACACATAGCATATTACTCCCCCATAATGTGATACCAATTAAGGATAAACAAGAGGCAAATGAAAGGATCCAACAAGAGATAATTAATGGACTACTTAGAATTTGAATTTCTCATGAGAAGACATACCACATAGCGACTAGATAATCTTGAAATATCAATACTAGATGGTATTACTCATGTACACACATTTATAGGATTGTGAGGTGCACAAAGCACATCACTACCCCATAATGGGATTTCCATTAATCTCTCACAAGAGCCAACTAAGAAATAAACAAGATGCAAAAGGCTCAACGCATGACACACACGTACATGATGTGCAAACCAACACACACATACTTGATTGCTCAAGATAATCAAGTTGGAAGCACAACATATACAAACACATGCAAGGAACGAAACCAAGCATGCAAAGGGGCAAGTAACTATCAATGTAAACACTTTAAGCATGAGTTACCGCAAGGAGGAACATTGGATATAAGATAGAAACTTGATAATCCGAATGACTTGGCTTGAGACAATAAGAATGATGAAGTCCCCTTAATTCTTCATAATGTAGCCAAGTCTCCAATGATCTCCAAGAACACCTATTGATCAAGTATGAGCTAGTTGGTCCCCAACCAAGTTGGGTCCTAAGAGGTTAGTCACAATAGGCTTGGCTACCCAAATGGTTCTTTTCTTGACACCACTTTGAGCACCAACAAATTTGGCAAACACATTGCCAACCTTATCCTTCCCAAGATAATAGATATCATCAATTAGAATAGGGTTGGATAAGGTACCATTTGTGCATGAAGAAGTGACGTGATCTTTTTCACGACATAGGTAGCAACGTCTACTCTTTACTTTCTTCTCACTTGATTTCTCAACTTGAGAAGCATTAGCTTGAGTTTTCTTGGGAAGAGGCCTTTCTTCAACTTGAGGTTGAGAATGAGAGTGAACTCATGGCCGCTTCCCTTGTTGCTTGTCACTAATGGCCTTCTTCTTCAAAGGGCAAGATTTAACATGATGCCCTTCAATTTTGCACTTGAAGCAAATGATCTTGGCCGAGTTCTTGACTTGTTTTTGGCCCTTCTTCTTGTTGCTCTTGGACTTCTTCTTCTTATTGGAGTTGAATCCAAGTCCACCTTTGTCATTGGGGGATTTTTGTACACTCAAGATATTGTTGAGTATGGCCTTCCCTTCATGACACTTTTCCAAATCTTTCTTCAAAGAGGTGACTTGGGCCTTGAGCTCTTTGATTTCCTCTACATGGTTAGTCTCAACACAAGCACTAGAGGAAGTATAAGCTTCATTGTTAGAGCAACAAGGCAAGGAAAGCAATTCATCACAAGATGTACCAATGTTATGCATGGATGAACCGCGAGGACGCAATATAGCATTTTGACTAAAAGTAGTGCTAGTGTCCACATGAGGCTCACTAGATGTTACCTTAGCAATCATGGCCTCATGTGCTATCTTTAGCACATTATGGGATACTAGAAGATCATCATGAGAGCTTGAGAGCTTTTCATGGCTTTCTTCCAATTTCCCAAAATTTCTAGATAGCAATTCAAGTTGAGCCCATAGCTCAACGTTCTCCTTCAAAATGGATGCTTCACAAGTAATAGAGTTACTAGCACAAGCATCATCATTAACAACGATAGGAGAGGATAACTTGGCAAGCTCTTTTAAATAAGAAGCTTCAAGTTGATCATGAGACTCGGTGAGCTTGATGAGCTCACCCTTGATGACCCTTGAGCCATTTTCGAGGTGCTCAAAATCCTCAAGGAGTCTAGCATGAGCAACTTCAAGCTTAGCATTTTTAGTTTCAAAAACATTGGCCACCTCAAGAGCTCTATCATGAGATTCCTTCACTCTAGATAATTCTAGAGCAAAAGTCTCCTCAAGAGTTTCCTTGGTGGTTTGTTCAAGTTCAAGAGCTTGAAAGAGGTCCGCAATCCCATTAGCGTAATCATGCTCATGAACTTCCATTTTATCAATGGTGACCTCATGTTCCTCAAGACGAGATTCCAACTCATCAATATATTTCCTGCCCTCAATAGCAATAGACATGATTTCCATGAAGTTGGAACGAGCAATTTTATTCTTAAGAAGAGATTTAAAAATCATTTCCCCCTTAACTTTTAAGGAGGCAACATCATCATTCTCTTCATCATAATCGACATCATCAATATCATCACAAGATATATTGAGATTCAAAGTGGGAGATACCTTTGAAGCCTTCGCCATAAGGCAAAATGCAATAGATGATGATGTAGTATCCCTTGAAGCACCATTCAAGACCACATCTTGTTCCATGGAGTGTTGGGTTTCCTCTACATTGTTAGTACAACAACTCGAGGAAATACATGCATTTTTATCATGGCAACAAGATATAGCAAGCATATCATCATGAGATTTAGTCAAGCAATTTACACATGATATGCATGGACTGTCAACACAAGCATGAGAAACATGTAAGGTGCACGAAGTGTTAAAGTCCAAAGATGGAGCATTGCAATAAGATAGTGATGAAGACTCATCAATGATAAGCACACTACCATCATTGCAATGACCACCACTACTCACCATGTCATTACCTTGTGGCAAACCAAATGTGGGTGATGTAGTAGAAGTTGAGAAAGCAACATGGCCGGAGGTGGAGGGAGAACAATCATCCCCACAAATCCTGGACACACCATATTTATCTTGAAGCTTTGTCCACAACTCATGAGCATCCCGAAACGGCATGAGTTGAAATATAAATACATTGCTCAAAGCATCGAAAAGCACATTAGAAGCTTGAGCATTGAGATAAGAGTTTTTGTCATCCTCTAAATATAATCTTTCGGGATCCTTTGGAGGAGAAAAACCCATATCTATAATTCACTCTAAATTTGGGTCCATGACCCTAAAGAGATTAAGCATGCGAATTACCCAAACATCAAAATTTGTGCCATCAAAACTAAGAGTGTCAAAGAATCCTAATCCCCTAGTCAACATCTTTACTCTCTAGGCGATTAAGCCTAACAAAGAGAGATGAGGCTCTGATACCAATTGAAAGATCATGGATGTTGGCTAGAGGGGGTGAATAGGCGCTTTAAAATAATTATGGTTTACGCTTGAACAAATGCGGAATAAACCTAGCAGCTAATTTTTCAAGCAGAAAACTACAACAACTAGGCTCACCTATGTGCACCAACAACATATGCTAAGCAAGATAAACTACTAGGTGATAGCAAGATATATGACAAGAAACAATATGGCTATTACAAAGTAAAGGGCATAAGTAAAGAGCTCGGGAAAGAGATAACCGAGGCACGCGGAGACAATGATTTATCCCGAAGTTCACGCCCTTGCGGATGCTAATCTCCGTTTGGAGCTGTGTGGAGGCACAATGCTCCCCAAGAAGCCACTAGGGCCACCATAATCTCCTCATGCCCTCGCACGATGCAAGATGTTGTGATTGCACTAAGGGACCCTTGAGAGCGGTCACTGAACCCATAAAAATGGCAACCCTTGGGGCGGTCACCAAACCCGTACACTTTAGCAACCCTTGGGGGCGCTCACCGAAACCCGTCAAATTGTTCGGGGAGATCTCCACAACCGAACTGGAGTTTGCTGCGTCCACCGTCGGCTACCCGAAACACATTGTTAAGGATCCTGTTGCCACCATCAATGGCGCAGCTAAAGGAACAGCATGGTTCCCGACCGTGCGTTATCAGGGGAACATTGTTCTGCAAAACATTGTTACCGACCTTGCATCGCGGATATCAAACATTGTTACAGACCTGTATTGCAAACAGATAACATTGTTATAGAAACATTGTTATGGACCCATCATATTTACATAAGCCTTTTCGTAAAACAATGTAACGGACCAGAGGCAGAACCGGGACAAGCATCAACACGGGAACATTTGGATTACGTACTATTTGTGAGTTATGTTTTCAAATCATATAGTTTTGTTTATATAAGTCTTATAAGCTCTTTTATTAAGGAAGATACACTCGCCAGAAACAATGTTATGGGTTTCGGATGTATTCAAGCGTAGGCTGTGAAGGCAGAACCGGACCTTCTAAAGAAAGTTACGATTTCCAAATTGGAGTTTGTTGCGTCCATCGTCAGCTACCCGGAAGACATTGTTAGGGATCCTGTTGTCACCATCCATGGCCCAGCTAAAGAAACAGTATGGTTCCCGACCGTGCGTCGTCCGGGGAACATTGTTATGTAAAAACATTGTTACCAACCTGGCATTGCAGATATCAAACATTGTTATAGACCTTGCATTGCCATTAGGAAACATTGTTACCGACCTTGTATCGTGAATAGAAAACATTCTTATTGACCATGAATTGCGAACAGAAAACATTGTTATGAACCCAACTTATTTACATAAGCCTGGTCGTAAAACAATGTAACGGACAAGAGGCAGTACCGGGACAAGCATCTACACGGGAACATTTGGATTACGTACAATCTGTGAGTTACGTTTTCAAATCATATAGTTTTGTTTATATAAGTCTTATAAGCTATTTTATTAAGGAAGATACACTCGCCAGAAACAATGTTATAAGGTTTTGGATGTATTCAAGCGTAGGCTGTGAAGGCAGAACCGGACCTTCTAAAGAAAGTTACGATTCCCGAATTGGAGTTTCCTGAGTCCACCGTCGGCTACCCGGAAGACATTGTTAGGGATCCTGTTGTCACCATCCATGGCCCAGCTAAAGGAACAGTATGGTTCCCGACCGTGCGTCATAAGGGGAACATTGTTATGTAAAAACATTGTTACCGACCTGGCATTGCGGATATCAAACATTGTTATAGACCTTGCATGGCGATTAGGAAACATTGTTACCGACCTTGCATCGGGAATAAAAAACATTGTTACTGACCATGACTTGTGAACAGAAAACATTGTTATGAACCCAACTTATTTACATAAGCCTCGTCGTAAAACAATATAACGGACAAGAGGCAGTACCGGGACAAGCATATACACGGGAACATTGGGATTACGTACTATTTGTGAGTTACGTTTTCAAATCATATGCTTTTCTTTATATAAGTGTTATAAGCTCTTTTTTTAAGGATGATACACTCGCCATGAACAATGTTATGGGCTTAAGATGTATTCAAGCGTAGGCAGTGAAGCCAGAACCAGACCTTCTAAAGAAAGTTACGATTTCCGAACTGGAGTTTCCTGCGTCCACCATGGGCTACCCGAAAGACATTGTTAAGGATCCTGTTGTCACCATCAATGACCCAGCTAAAGGAACGGCATAGTTCCCGACCGTGCGTCATCACGGGAACATTGTTTTTTAAAACATTGTTACCAACCTTGCATCGTGGATATCAAAGATTGTTACAGACCTTTATTGCAAACAGATAACATTGTTATGGACCCAGCATATTAACATAAGCCTTTTCATAAAACAATGTAACGGACCAGAGGCAGAACCGGGACAAGCATCAACACGGGAACATTTGGATTACGTACTATTTGTGAGTTACGTTTTCAAATCATATAGTTTTGTTTATATAAGTCTTATAAGCTATTTTATTAAGGAAGATACACTCGCCAGAAACAATGTTATAAGGTTTCGGATGTATTCAAGCGTAGGCTGTGAAGGCAGAACCGGACCTTCTAAAGAAAGTTATGATTCCCGAATTGGAGTTTCCTGAGTCCACCATCGGCTACCCGGAAGACATTGTTAGGGATCCTGTTGTCACCATCCATGGCCCAGCTAAAGGAACAGTATGGTTCCCGACCGTGCGTCATCAGGGGAACATTGTTATGTAAAAACATTGTTACCGACCTGGCGTAGCGGATATCAAACATTGTTACAGACCTTGCATTGCAATTAGGAAACATTGTTACCGACCTTGCATTGCGGATATCAAACATTGTTACAGACCTTTGTTGCAAACAGATAACATTGTTATGGACCCAGCATATTTACATAAGCCTTTTCGTAAAACAATGTAACGGACCAGAGGCAGAACCGGGACAAGCATCAACACGGGAACATTGGGGTTACGTATTATTTGTGAGTTACATTTTCAAATCATATAGTTTTGTTTATATAAGTCTTATAACCTATTTTATTAAGGAAGATACACTCGCCAGAAACAATGTTATAAGGTTTCGGATGTATTCAAGCGTAGGCTGTGAAGGCAGAACCGCACCTCCTAAAGAAAGTTACGATTCCCGAATTGGAGTTTCCTGAGTCCACCGTCGGCTACCCGGAAGATATTGTTAGGGATCCTATTGTCACCATCCATGGCCCAGCTAAAGGAACAGTATGGTTCCCGACCGTGCGTCATCAGGGGAACATTGGTATGTAAAAACATTGTTACCGACCTGGCATTGCGGATATCAAACATTGTTATAGACCTTGCATTGCGATTAGGAAACATTGTTACCGACCTTGCATCGTGAATAGAAAACATTGTTACTGACCATGACTTGCGAACAAAAAACATTGTTATGAACCCAACTTATTTACATAAGCCTGGTCGTAAAACAATATAACGGACAAGAGGCAGTACCGGGACAAGCATCTACACGGGAACATTGGGATTACGTACTATTTGCGAGTTACGTTTTCAAATCATATGCATTTGTTTATATAAGTGTTATAAGCTCTTTTTTTAAGGATGATACACTCGCCATGAACAATGTTATGGGTTTCAGATGTATTCAAGCGTAGGCAGTGAAACCAGAACCGAACCTTCTAAAGAAAGTTACGAATTCCAAACTGGAGTTTCCTTCATCCACCGACGGCTACCCGAAAGACATTGTTAGGGATCCTGTTGTCACACGGGGAACATTGTTATGTAAAACACCGTTACCGACCTTGCATTGCGCATAGGAAATATAGTTACCGACCTTGCATTGCGCATAGGAAACATTCTTACCGACCTTGCATTGCGCATAGGAAACATTCTTACCGACCTCGCATTGGGCATAGGAAACATTGTTACCGACCTTGACAGGAATCATTGTTACTGAAACATTGTTATGTACCCAGCAGATTTACATAAGCCTGGTCGTAAAACAATGTAACGGACCAGAGGCAGTACCGGGACAAGCATCAACAAGGGAACAATTGGATTACGTACTATTTGTGAGTTACGTTTTCAAACCATATAGTTTTGTTTATATAAGTCTTATGAGCTCTTATGTATTCAAGCGTAGGCTGTGAAGGCAGAACCGGACCTTCTAAAGAAAGTTACGATTTCTGAATTGGAGTTTGCTGCGTCCACCGTCGGCTACCTAGAAGACATTGTTAGGGATCCTGTTGTCACCATCCATGGCCCAGCTAAAGAAACAGTATGGTTCCCGACCGTGCGTCATCCGGGGAACATTGTTATGTAAAAACATTGTTACCGACCTAGCATTGCGGATATCAAATATTGTTATAGACCTTGCATTGCCATTAGGAAACAATATTACCGACCTTGTATCGTGAATAGAAAACATTGTTACTGACCATGACTTGCGAACAGAAAACATTGTTATGAACCCAACTTATTTACATAAGCCTGGTCGTAAAACAATGTAACGGACAAGAGGCAATACCGGGACAAGCATCTACACGGGAACATTGGGATTACGTACTTTTTGTGAGTTACGTTTTCAAATCATATGCTTTTGTTTATATAAGTGTTATAAGCTCTTTTTTTAAGGATGATACACTCGCCATGAACAATGTTATGGGTTTCAGATGTATTCAAGCGTAGGCAGTGAAACCAGAACCGGACCTTCTAAAGAAAGTTAAGAATTCCGAACTGGAGTTTCCTGCGTCCACCGTCGGCTACCCGAAAGACATTGTTAGGGATCCTGTTGTCACCTTCCATGGCCCAGCTAAAGGAACGGCATGGTTCCCGTCCGTGCGTCATGAGGGGGAACATTGTTATGTAAAACACTGTTACTGACCTTGCATTGCGAATAAGAAACATTGTTACCGACCTTGCATTGCGCATAGGAAACATTGTTACCGACCTTGACTTAAGAATAGGTATGTATTCAAGCGTAGGCTGTGAAGGCAGAACTGGACCTTCTAAAGAAAGTCACGATTTCCGAACTGGAGTTTGCTGCGTCCACCGTCGGCTACCCGAAAGACATTGTTAAGGATCCTGTTGCCACCATCAATGGAGCAGCTAAAGGAACAACATGGTTCCCAACCGTGCGTCATTAGGGGAACATTGTTCTGCAAAACATTGTTACCAACCTTGCATCGCGGATATCAAACATTGTTACAGACCTGTATTGCAAACAGATAACATTGTTATAGAAACATTGTTATGGACCCAGCATATTTACATAAGCCTTTTCGTAAAACGATGTAACGGACCAGAGGCAGAACCGGGACAAGCATCAACACGAGAACATTTGGATTACGTACTATTTGTGAGTTATGTTTTCAAATCATATAGTTTTGTTTATATAAGTCTTATAAGCTATTTTATTAAGGAAGATACACTGGCCAGAAACAATGTTATAAGGTTTCGGATGTATTCAAGCGTAGGCTGTGAAGGCAGAACCGGACCTTCTAAAGAAAGTTACGATTCCCGAATTGGAGTTTCCTCAGTCCACCGTCGGCTACCCGGAAGACATTGTTAGGGATCCTATTGTCACCATCCATGGCCCAGCTAAAGGAACAGTATGGTTCCCAACCGTGCGTCATCAGGGGAACATTGGTATGTAAAAATATTGTTACCGACCTGGCATTGCGGATATCAAACATTGTTATAGACCTTGCTTTGCGATTAGGAAACATTTTTACCGACCTTGCATCGGGAATAGAAAACATTGTTACTGACCATGACTTGCGAACAGAAAACATTGTTATGAACCCAACTTATTTACATAAGCCTGGTCGTAAAACAATATAACGGACAAGAGGCAGTACCGGGACAAGCATCTATTCGGGAACATTGGGATTACGTACTATTTGTGAGTTACGTTTTCAAATCATATGCTTTTGTTTATGTAAGTGTTATAAGCTGTTTTTTTAAGGATGATACAATCGCCATGAACAATGTTATGGGTTTAAGATGTATTCAAGCGTAGGCAGTGAAGCCAGAACCAGACCTTCTAAAGAAAGTTACGATTTCCGAACTGGAGTTTCCTGCGTCCACCGTGGGCTACCCGAAAGACATTGTTAAGGATCCTGTTGTCACCATCAATGACCCAGCTAAAGGAACGGCATGGTTCCCGACCGTGCGTCATCACGGGAACATTGTTTTTTAAAACATCGTTACCGACCTTGCATTGCGGATATCAAACATTGTTACAGACCTTTATTCCAAACAGATAACATTGTTATGGACCCAGCATATTTACATAAGCCTTTTCGTAAAACAATGTAACGGACCAGAGGCAGAACCGGGACAAGCATCAACACGGGAACATTTCGATTACGTACTATTTGTGAGTTATGTTTTCAAATCATATAGTTTTGTTTATATAAGTCTTATAAGCTATTTTATTAAGGAAGATACACTCGCCAGAAACAATGTTATAAGGTTTCGGATGTATTCAAGCGTAGGCTGTGAAGGCAGAACCGCACCTTCTAAAGAAAGTTACGATTCCCGAATTGGAGTTTCCTCAGTCCACCGTCGGCTACCCGGAAGACATTGTTAGGGATCCTGTTGTCACCATCCATGGCCCAGCTAAAGGAACAGTATGGTTCCCGACCGTGCGTCATCAGGGGAACATTGGTATGTAAAAACATTGTTACCGACCTGGCATTGCGGATATCAAACATTGTTATAGACCTTGCTTTGCGATTAGGAAACATTTTTACCGACCTTGCATCGGGAATAGAAAACATTGTTACTGACCATGACTTGCGAACAGAAAACATTGTTATGAACCCAACTTATTTACATAAGCCTGGTCGTAAAACAATATAACGGACAAGAGGCAGTACCGGGACAAGCATCTATTCGGGAACATTGGGATTACGTACTATTTGTGAGTTACGTTTTCAAATCATATGCTTTTGTTTATGTAAGTGTTATAAGCTGTTTTTTTAAGGATGATACAATCGCCATGAACAATGTTATGGGTTTAAGATGTATTCAAGCGTAGGCAGTGAAGCCAGAACCAGACCTTCTAAAGAAAGTTACGATTTCCGAACTGGAGTTTCCTGCGTCCACCGTGGGCTACCCGAAAGACATTGTTAAGGATCCTGTTGTCACCATCAATGACCCAGCTAAAGGAACGGCATGGTTCCCGACCGTGCGTCATCACGGGAACATTGTTTTTTAAAACATCGTTACCGACCTTGCATTGCGGATATCAAACATTGTTACAGACCTTTATTCCAAACAGATAACATTGTTATGGACCCAGCATATTTACATAAGCCTTTTCGTAAAACAATGTAACGGACCAGAGGCAGAACCGGGACAAGCATCAACACGGGAACATTTCGATTACGTACTATTTGTGAGTTATGTTTTCAAATCATATAGTTTTGTTTATATAAGTCTTATAAGCTATTTTATTAAGGAAGATACACTCGCCAGAAACAATGTTATAAGGTTTCGGATGTATTCAAGCGTAGGCTGTGAAGGCAGAACCGCACCTTCTAAAGAAAGTTACGATTCCCGAATTGGAGTTTCCTCAGTCCACCGTCGGCTACCCGGAAGACATTGTTAGGGATCCTGTTGTCACCATCCATGGCCCAGCTAAAGGAACAGTATGGTTCCCGACCGTGCGTCATCAGGGGAACATTGGTATGTAAAAACATTGTTACCGACCTGGCATTGCGGATATCAAACATTGTTATAGACCTTGCATTGCGATTAGGAAACATTGTTACCGACCTTGCATCGTGAATAGAAAACATTGTTACTGACCATGACTTGCGAACAGAAAACATTATTATGAACCCAACTTATTTACATAAGCCTGGTCGTAAAACAATATAACGGACAAGAGGCAGTACCGGGACAAGCATCTACACTGTAACATTGGGATTACGAACTATTTGCGAGTTACGTTTTCAAATCATATGCATTTGTTTATATAAGTGTTATAAGCTCTTTTTTTAAGGATGATACACTCGCCATGAACAATGTTATGGGTTTCAGATGTATTCAAGCGTAGGCAGTGAAACCAGAACCGGACCTTCTAAAGAAAGTTAAGAATTCCGAACTAGAGTTTCCTGCGTCCACCGTCGGCTACCCGAAAGACATTGTTAGGGATCCTGTTGTCACACGGGGAACATTGTTATGTAAAACACTGTTACCAACCTTGCATTGCGCACAGGAAACATTGTTACTGACCTTGCATCGCGCATAGAAAACATTCTTACCGACCTTGCATTGCGCATAGGAAACATTCTTACCGACCTTGCATTGGGCATAGGAAACATTGTTACCGACCTTGACAAGAATCATTGTTACTAAAACATTGTTATGTACCCAGCAGATTTACATAAGCCTGGTCGTAAAACAATGTAACGGACCAGAGGCAGTACCGGGACAAGCATCAACAAGGGAACATTTGGATTACGTACTATTTGTGAGTTACGTTTTCAAACCATATAGTTTTGTTTATATAAGTCTTATAAGCTCTTATGTATTCAAGCGTAGGCTATGAAGGCAGAACCGGACCTTCTAAACAAAGTTACGATTTCCGAATTGGAGTTTGCTACGTCCACCGTCGGCTACCCGGAACACATTGTTAGGGATCCTGTTGTCACCATCCATGGCCCAGCTAAAGAAACAGTATGGTTCCCGATCGTGCGTCATCCGGGGAACAGTGTTATGTAAAACATTGTTACCGACCTGGCATTGCGGAGATCAAATATTGTTATAGACCTTGCATTGCCATTGGGAAACAATATTACCGACCTTGTATCGGGAATAGAAAACATTGTTATGAACCCAACTTATTTACATAAGCCTGGTCGTAAAACAATGTAACAGACAAGAGGCAGTACCGGGACAAGCATCTACACGGGAACATCGGGATTACGTACTATTTGTGAGTTACGTTTTCAAATCATATGCTTTTGTTTATATAAGTGTTATAAGCTCTTTTTTTAAGGTTGATACACTCGCCATGAACAATGTTATGGGTTTCAGATGTATTCAAGCATAGGCAGTGAAACCAGAACCGGACCTTCTAAAGAAAGTTACGAATTCCGAACTGGAGTTTCCTACGTCCACCGTCGGCTACCCGAAAGACATTGTTAGGGATCCTGTTGTCACCTTCCATGGCCCAGCTAAAGGAACAGCATGGTTCCCGTCCGTGCGTCATCAGGGGGAACATTGTTATGTAAAACACTGTTACCGACCTTGCATTGCGAATAAGAAACATTGTTACCGACCTTGCATTGCGCATAGGAAACATTGTTACCGACCTTGACCTGCGAATAGGAACCATTGTTACTGAAACATTGTTATGTACCCAGCATATTTACAGAAGCCTGGTCGTAAAACAATGTAACGGACCAAAGGCAGTACCGGGACAAGCATCAACACGGGAACATTTGGATTACGTACTATTTGTGAGTTACGTTTTCAAACCATATAGTTTTGTTTATATAAGTCTTATAAGCTCTTTTATTAAGGAAGATACACTCGCCAGGTACAATGTTACGTGTTTCGGATGTATTCAAGCGTAGGCTGTGAAGGCAAAACCGGACCTTCTAAAGAAAGTTACGATTTCCGAACTGGAGTTTGCTGCGTCCACCGTCGGCTACCCGAAAGACATTGTTAAGGATCCTGTTGCCACCATCAATGGCGCAGCTAAAGGAACAGCATGGTTCCCAACCGTTCGTCATCAGGGGAACATTGTTTTGCAAAACATTGTTACCGACCTTGCATCGCGGATATCAAACATTGTTATAGACCTGTATTGCAAACAGATAACATTGTTATAAAACATTGTTATGGACCCAGCATATTTACATAAGCCTTTTCGTAAAACAATGTAATGGACCAGAGGCAGAACCGGGACAAGCATCAACACGGGAACATTTGGATTACGTAAAATTTGTGAGTTACGATTTCAAATCATATAGTTTTGTTTATATAAGTCTTATAAGCTATTTTATTAAGGAAGATACACTCGCCAGAAACAATGTTATAAGCTTTCGGATGTATTCAAGCGTAGGCTATGAAGGCAGAACCGGACCTTCTAAAGAAAGTTACGATTCCCGAATTGGAATTTCCTGAGTCTACCGTCGGCTACCCGGAAGATATTTTTAGGGATCCTGTTGTCACCATCCATGGCCCAGCTAAAGAAACAGTATGGTTCCCGACCGTGCGTCATCAGGGGAACATTGTTATGTAAAAACATTGTTACCGACCTGGCATTGCGGATATCAAACATTGTTATAGACCTTGCATTGCGATTAGGTAACTTTGTTACCGACCTTGCATCGGGAATAGAAAACATTGTTACTGACCATGACTTGCGAACAGAAAACATTGTTATGAACCCAACTTATTTACATAAGCCTGGTCGTAAAACAATATAACGGACAAGAGGCAGTACCAGGACAAGCATCTACACGGGAACATTGGGATTACGTACTATTTGTGAGTTACGTTTTCAAATCATATGCTTTTGTTTATATAAGTGTTATAAGCTCTTTTTTTAAGGATGATACACACGCCATGAACAATGTTATGGGTTTAAGATGTATTCAAGCGTAGGCACTGAAGCCAGAACCAGACCTTCTAAAGAAAGTTACGATTTCCGAACTGGAGTTTCCTGCGTCCACCATGCGCTACCCGAAAGACATTGTTAAGGATCCTATTGTCACCATCAATGACCCAGCTAAAGGAACCGCATGGTTCCCGACTGTGCGTCATCACGGGATCATTGTTTTTTAAAACATTGTTACCAACCTTGCATCGCGGATATCAATCATTGTTACAGACCTTTATTGCAAACAGATAATATTGTTATGGACCCAGCATATTTACATAAGCCTTTTCGTAAAACAATGTAACAGACCAGAGGCAGAACCGGGACAAGCATCAACACGGGAACATTTGGATTACGTACTATTTGTGAGTTACGTTTTCAAATCATATAGTTTTGCTTATATAAGTCTTATAAGCTATTTTATTAAGGAAGATACACTCGCCAGAAACAATGTTATAAGGTTTCGGATGTATTCAAGCGTAGGCTGTGAAGGCAGAACCGGACCTTCTAAAGAAAGTTACGATTCCCGAATTGGAGTTTCCTGAGTCCACCGTCGGCTACCCGGAAGACATTGTTAGGGATCCTGTTGTCACCATCCAATAAGCACATGGTGACACCACCTTCCTTATGAGTGAGTCGAGCATCCAATGCATCTCCAATTGTTCCTAGAACAACAACTCAAACAAAATGGTACCCAAACTCATTGTGACCAAAAGTTAGAAACATCAATATACATAGGACAAACTCCACATAAATACGTGCACAAAGAGAAGGAAATGAATTTCATGCACATCTCATGCAATTTGAGACTTGGTGGAGTTTCCCTATATATTGGGTAAAATAAAGAAGGCATGCCACATAGACTACATGAAGTAAATATGCATGCTCAAGACCTTCAAGAACCGATACCAAATGACAAAGGAAAACCAAGTGAAGAAAAGATATCAAATGAATAAAACATAACTTGAAGGATATCCATAAAAGATACATCAAGGAATGAGATATCCATTGATACACTCAAAATAAAAGATATCAAAAATCCCAAAAGAGAGGATAATACCAGACAAACCAAGCCCTCTACAAAGTTTCATGATGGCACAAAGTACCAAAACGAAAACGGCTTGCCTTCCACCAACACACACTTGATAAGGATCGCAAGATGAGTGTTTTATAGAAAATAGGATAGCGCCCCAAGACTAGTGCATTATAGAGAATTTGCATTTGAATACAAAATGCACAAGGTGGGATCACCACTTTCACTATATCTAGAAAACACTAGACAAGATCAAGAAATAAACAAGATCCACAAGTGGTATGGAAGACAAAGGGAGTTGATACATTACTTGACAAGAGAAAAGGCAAATAAAAGCAAAAGCCAATGTAAAGATGATCAATAAATTCAACCACACAAGTGAGTACCAATTGCCAAAAGACAAGAAGTAAATGGAAACAATTCCGGGTGGTAGAGAGCAAGGATATCCGACATCATCTTCACACCAAACAAAAAGCAAATTACAACTTGTAGAGCTAACATGCCACCTAGGAACAAGATAATTTAAAATATCAAGTCTAGGTGACAATATCTCAAATGTACACATTTTCTAGGCTAGTAATATACACATAGCATATTACTCCCCCATAATGTGATACCTATTAAGGATAAACAAGAGGCAAATGAAAGGATCCAACAAGAGATAATTAATGAACTACTTAAAATTTGAATTTCTCATGAGAAGACATACCACATAGAGACTATATAATCTTGAAATATCAATATTAGATGGTATTACTCATGTACACACATTTATAGGATTGTGAGGTGCACAAAGCACATCACTACCCCATAACGGGATTTCCATTAATCTCACACAAGAGCCAACTAAGAAATAAACAAGATGCAAAAGGCTCAACGCATGACACACACGTACATGATGTGCAAACCAACACACACATACTTGATTGCTCAAGATAATCAAGTTGGAAGCACAACATATACAAACACATGCAAGGAACGAAACCAAGCATGCAAAGGGGCAAGTAACTATCAATGTAAACACTTTAATCATGAGTTACCGCAAGGAGGAACATTGGATATAAGATAGAAAGTTGATAATCCGAATGACTTGGCTTGAGACAATAAGAATGATGAAGTCCCCTTAATTCTTCATAATGTAGCCAAGTCTCCACTGATCTCCAAGAACACCTATTGATCAAGTATGAGCTAGTTGGTCCCCAACCAAGTTGGGTCCTAAGAGGTTAGTCACAATAGGCTTGGCTACCCAAATGGTTCTTTTCTTCACACCACTTTGAGCACCAACAAATTTGGCAAACACATTGCCAACCTTATCCTTCCCAAGATAATAGATATCATCAATTAGAATAGGGTTGGATAAGGTACCATTTGTGCATGAAGAAGTGACGTGATCTTTTTCACGACATAGGTAGCAACGTCTACTCTTTACTTTCTTGTCACTTGATTTCTCAACTTGAGAAGCATTAGCTTGAGTTTTCTTGGGAAGAGGCCTTTCTTCAACTTGAGTTTGAGAATGAGAGTGAACTCATGGCCGCTTCCCTTGTTGCTTGTCACTAATGGCCTTCTTCTTCAAAGGGCAAGATTTAACATGATGCCCTTCAATTTTGCACTTGAAGCAAATGATCTTGGCCGAGTTCTTGACTTGTTTTTGGCCCTTCTTCTTGTTGCTCTTGGACTTCTTCTTCTTATTGGAGTTGAATCCAAGTCCACCTTTGCCATTGGGGGATTTTTGTACACTCAAGATATTGTTGAGTATGGCCTTCCCTTCATGACACTTTTCCAAATCTTTCTTCAAAGAGGTGACTTGGGCCTTGAGCTCTTTGATTTCCTCTACATGGTTAGTCTCAACACAAGCACTGGAGGAAGTATAAGCTTCATTGTTAGAGCAACAAGGCAAGGAAAGCAATTCATCACAAGATGTACCAATGTTATGCATGGATGAACCGCGAGGATGCAATATAGCATTTTGACTAAAAGTAGTGCTAGTGTCCAAATGAGGCTCACTAGATGTTACCTTAGCAATCATGGCCTCATGTGCTATCTTTAGCACATTATGGGATACTAGAAGATCATCATGAGAGCTTGATAGCTTTCATGGCTTTCTTCCAATTTCCCAAAATTTCTAGATAGCAATTCAAGTTGAGCCCATAGCTCAACGTTCTCCTTCAAAATGGATGCTTCACAAGTAATAGAGTTACTAGCACAAGCATCATCATTAACAACAATAGGAGAGGACAACTTGGCAAGCTCTTTTAAATAAGAAGCTTCAAGTTGATCATGAGACTCGGTGAGCTTGATGAGCTCACCCTTGATGACCCTTGAGCCATTTTCGAGGTGCTCAAAATCCTCAAGGAGTCTAGCATGAGCAACTTCAAGCTTAGCATTTTTAGTTTCAAAAACATTGGCCACCTCAAGAGCTCTATCATGAGATTCCTTCACTCTAGATAATTCTAGAGCAAAAGTCTCCTCAAGAGATTCCTTGGTGGTTAATTCAAGTTCAAGAGCTTGAGAGAGGTCCGCAATCCCATTAGCGTAATCACGCTCATGAACTTCCATTTTATCAATGGTGACCTCATGTTCCTCAAGACGATATTCCAACTCATCAATATATTTCCTGCCCTCAATAGCAATAGACATGATTTCCATGAAGTTGGAACGAGCAATTTTATTCTTAAGAGATTTAAAAATCATTTCCCCCTGAACTTTTAAGGAGGCAACATCATCATTCTCTTCATCATAATCGACATCATCATCACTCTTGCCATCATCAATATCATCACAAGATATATTGAGATTCAAAGTGGGAGATACCTTTGAAGCCTTCGCCATAAGGCAAAATGCAATAGATGATGATGTAGGATCCCTTGAAGCACCATTCAAGACCACATCTTGTTCCATGGAGTGTTGGGTTTCCTCTACATTGTTAGTACAACAACTCGAGGAAATACATGCATTTTTATCATGACAACAAGATATAGCAAGCATATCATCATGAGATTTAGTCAAGCAATTTACACATGATATGCATGGACTATCAACACAAGCATGAGAAACATGTAAGGTGCACGAAGTGTTAAAGTCCAAAGATGGAGCATTGCAATAAGATAGTGATGAAGACTCATCAATGATAAGCACACTATCATCATTGCAATGACCACCACTACTCACCATGTCATTACCTTGTGGCAAACCAAATGTGGGTGATGTAGTAGAAGTTGAGAAAGCAACATGGCCGGAGGTGGAGGGAGAACAATCATCCCCACAAATCCTGGACACACCATATTTATCTTGAAGCTTTGTCCACAACTCATGAGCATCCCGAAACGGCATGCGATTAGGAAACATTGTTACCGACCTTGCATCGGGACTAGAAAACATTGTTACTGACCATGACTTGTGAACAGAAAACATTGTTATGAACCCAACTTATTTACATAAGCCTGGTCGTAAAACAATATAACGGACAAGAGGCAGTACCAGGCAAGCATCTACGCGGGAAGATTGGGATTGCGTACTATTTGTGAGTTACATTTTCAAATCATATGTTTTTGTTTATATAAGTGTTATAAGCTCTTTTTTAAGGATGATACACTCGCCGTGAACAATGTTATGGGTTTAAGATGCATTCAAGCATAGGCAGTGAAGCCAGAACCAGACCTTCTAAACAAAGTTACGATTTCCAAACTGGAGTTTCCTGCGTCCATCGTGGGCTACCCGAAAGACATTGTTAAGGATCCTGTTGTCATCATCAATGACCCAGCTAAAGGAACGGCATGGTTCCCGACCGTGCGTCATCACGGGAACATTGTTTTTTAAAACATTGTTACCGACCTTGCATCGCGGATATCAAACATTGTTACAGACCTTTATTGCAAACAGATAACACTGTTATGGACCCAGCATATTTACATAAGCCTTTTCGTAAAACAATGTAACGGACCAGAGGCAGAACCGGGACAAGCATCAACACGGGAACATTTGGATTACGTACTATTTGTGAGTTACGTAATCAAATCATATAGTTTTATTTATATAAGTCTTATAAGCTCTTTTATTAAGGAAGATACACTCGCCAGGAACAATGTTAAAGGTTTCCGATGTATTCAAGCGTAGACTGTGAAGGCAGAATCGAACCTTCTAAAGAAAGTTACGATTCCCGAATTGGAGTTTCCTGAGTCCACCGTCGGCTACCCGGAAGACATTGTTAGGGATCCTGTTGTCACCATCCATGGCCCGGCTAAAGGAACAGTATGGTTCCCGACCGTGCGTCATCAGAGGAACATTGTTATGTAAAAACATTGTTACCGACCTGGCATTGCGGATATCAAACATTGTTATAGACCTTGCATTGCGATTAGGAAACATTGTTACCGACCTTGCATCGTGAATAGAAAGCATTGTTACTGACCATGACTTGCGAACAGAAAACATTGTTATGAACCCAACTTATTTACATAAGCCTGGTCGTAAAACAATATAACGGACAAGAGGCAGTACCGGGACAAGTATCTACACGGGAACATTGGGATTACGTACTATTTGCGAGTTACGTTTTCAAATCATATGCATTTGTTTATATAAGTGTTATAAGCTCTTTTTTTAAGGATGATACACTCGCCATGAACAATGTTATGGGTTTCAGATGTATTGAAGCGTAGGCAGTGAAACCAGAACCGGACCTTCTAAAGAAAGTTATGAATTCCGAACTGGAGTTTCCTGCGTCCACCGTCGGCTACCCGAAAGACATTGTTAGGGATCCTGTTGTCACCTTCCATGGCCCAGCTAAAGGAACAGCATGGTTCCCATCTATGCGTCATCAGGGGGAACATTGTTATGTAAAACACTGCTTATCGACCTTGCATTGCGCATAGGAAACATTGTTACCGACCTTGCATTGCGCATAGGAAACGTTGTTACCGACCTTGCATTGCGCATAGGAAACATTCTTACCAACCTTGCATTGCGCATAGGAAACATTCTTACCGACCTTGCATTGGGCATAGGAAACATTGTTACCGACCTTAACAGGAATCATTGTTACTGAAACATTGTTATGTACCCAGCAGATTTACATAAGCCTGGTCGTAAAACAATGTAACGGACCAGAGGCAGTACCGGGACAAGCATCAACAAGGGAACATTTGGATTACGTACTATTTGTGAGTTACGTTTTCAAACCATATAGTTTTGTTTATATAAGTCTTATAAGCTCTTATGTAAGCGTAGGCTGTGAAGGCAGAACCGGACCTTCTAAAGAAAGTTACGATTTCCGAATTGGAGTTTGCTGCGTCCACCGTCGGCTACCCGGAAGACGTTGTTAGGGATCCTGTTGTCACCATCCATGGCCCAGCTAAAGAAACAGTATGGTTCCTGACCGTGCGTCATCAGAGGAACATTGTTATGTAAAAACATTGTTACCGACCTGGCATTGCGGATATCAAACATTTTATAGACCTTGCATTGCGATTAGGAAACATTGTTACCGACCTTGCATCGTGAATAGAAAACATTGTTACTGACCATGACTTGCGAACAGAAAACATTGTTATGAACCCAACTTCTTTACATAAGCCTGGTCGTAAAACAATATAACGGACAAGAGGCAGTACCGGGACAAGCATCTACACGGGAACATTGGGATTACGTACTATTTGCGAGTTACGTTTTCAAATCATATGCATTTGTTTATAAAAGTGTTATAAGATCTTTTTTTAAGGATGATACACTCGCCATGAACAATGTTATGGGTTTAAGATGTATTCAAGCGTAGGCAGTGAAACCAGAACCGGACCTTCTAAAGAAAGTTACGAATTCCGAACTGGAGTTTCCTGCGTCCACCGTTGGCTACCCGAAAGACATTGTTAGGGATTCTGTTGTCACCTTCCATGGCCCAGCTAAAGGAATAGCATGGTTCCCGTCCGTGCGTCATCAGGGGGAACATTGTTTTGTAAAACACTATTACCGACCTTGCATTGCGCATAGGAAACATTGTTACCGACCTTGCATTGCGCATAGGAAACATTGTTACCGACCTTGCATTGCGCATAGGAAACATTCTTACCGACCTTGCATTGGGCATAGGAAACATTGTTACCGACCTTGACAGGAATCATTGTTACTGAAACATTGTTATGTAGCCAGCAGATTTACATAAGCCTGGTCGTAAAACAATGTAACGGACCAGAGGCAGTACCGGGACAAGCATCAACAAGAGAACATTTGGATTGCGTACTATTTGTGAGTTACGTTTTCAAACCATATAGTTTTGTTTATATAAGTCTTATAAGCTCTTATGTATTCAAGCGTAGGCTGTGAAGGCAGAACCGGACCATCTAAAGAAAGTTATGATTTCCGAATTGGAGTTTGCTGAGTCCACCGTTGGCTACCCGGAAGACATTGTTAGGGATCCTGTTGTCACCATCCATGGCCCAGCTAAAGGAACAACATGGTTCCCGACCGTGCGTCATCAGAGGAACATTGTTATGTAAAAACATTGTTACCGACCTGGCATTGCGGATATCAAACATTTTATAGACCTTGCATTGCGATTAGGAAACATTGTTACCGACCTTGCATCGTGAATAGAAAACATTGTTACTGACCATGACCTGCAAACAGAAAACATTGTTATAAACCCAACTTATTTAAATAAGCCTAGTCGTAAAACAATATAACGGACAAGAGGCAGTACCGGGACAAGCATCTACACGGGAACATTGGGATTACGTACTATTTGCGAGTTACGTTTTCAAATCATATGCATTTGTTTATATAAGTGTTATAAGCTCTTTTTTTAAGGATGATACACTCGCCATGAACAATGTTATGGGTTTCAGATGTATTCAAGCATAGGCAGTGAAACCAGAACCGGACCTTCTAAAGAAAGTTATGAATTCCGAACTGGAGTTTCCTGCGTCCACCGTCGGCTACCCGAAAGACATTGTTAGGGATCCTCTTGTCACCTTCCATGGCCCAGTTAAAGGAACAGCATGGTTCTCGTCCGTGCGTCATCAGGGGGAACATTGTTTTGTAAAACACTGTTACCGACCTTGCATTGCGCATAGGAAACATTGTTACCGACCTTGCATTGCGCATAGGAAACATTGTTACCGACCTTGCATTGCGCATAGGAAACATTCTTACCGACCTTGCATTGGGCATAGGAAACATTGTTACCGACCTTTACAGGAATCATTGTTACTGAAACATTGTTATGTAGCCAGCAGATTTACATAAGCCTGGTCGTAAAACAATGTAACGGACCAGAGGCAGTACCGGGACAAGCATCAACAAGGGAACATTTGGATTACATACTATTTGTGAGTTACGTTTTCAAACCATATAGTTTTGTTTATATAAGTCTTATAAGCTCTTATGTATTCAAGCGTAGGCTGTGAAGGCAGAACCGGACCATCTAAAGAAAGTTACGATTTCCGAATTGGAGTTTGCTGCGTCCACCGTCGGCTACCCGGAAGACATTATTAGGGATCCTGTTGTCACCATCCATGGCCCAGCTAAAGAAACAGTATGGTTCCCGACCGTGCGTCATCAGAGGAACATTGTTATGTAAAAACATTGTTACCGACCTGGCATTGCGGATATCAAACATTGTTATAGACCTTGCATTGCGATTAGGAAACATTCTTACCGACCTTGCATCGTGAATAGAAAACATTGTTACTGACCATGACTTGCGAACAGAAAACATTGTTATGAACCCAACTTATTTACATAAGCTTGGTCGTAAAACAATATAACGGACAAGAGGCAGTACCGGGACAAGCATCTACATGGGAACGTTGGGATTACGTACTATTTGTGAGTTACGTTTTCAAATCATATGCTTTTGTTTGTATAAGTGTTATATGCTCTTTTTTTAAGGATGATACACTCGCCATGAACAATGTTATGGGTTTCAGATGTATTCAAGCGTAGGCAGTGAAACCAGAACCGGACCTTCTAAAGAAAGTTACTAATTCCGAACTGGAGTTTCCTGCGTCCACCGACGGCTACCCAAAAGACATTGTTAGGGATCCTGTTGTCACCTTCCATGGCCCAGCTAAAGGAACAGCATGGTTCCCGTCCGTGTGTCATCAGGGGGAACATTGTTATGTAAAACACTGTTACCGACCTTGCATTGCGAATAAGAAACATTGTTACCGACCTTGCATTGCGCATAGGAAACATTGTTACCGACCTTGACCTGCGAATAGGAACCATTGTTACTGAAACATTGTTATGTACCCAGCAGATTTACATAAGTCTGGTCGTAAAACAATGTAGCGGACCAGAGGCAGTACCGGGACAAGAATCAACACGGGAACATTTGGGTTACGTACTATTTGTGAGTTACGTTTTCAAACCATATAGTTTTGTTTATATAAGTCTTATAAGCTCTTTTATTAAGGAAGATACACTCTCCAGGAACAATGTTACGTGTTTCGGATGTATTCAAGCGTAGGTTGTGAAGGCAGAACCGGACCTTCTAAAGAAAGTTACGATTTCCGAACTGGAGTTTGCTGCGTCCACCGTCGGCTACCCAAAAGACATCGTTAAGGATCCTGTTGCCACCATCAATGGCGCAGCTAAAGGAACAGCATGGTTCCCAACCGTGCGTCATCAGGGGAACATTGTTCTGCAAAACATTGTTACCGACCTTGCATCGCGGATATCAAACATTGTTACAGACATGTATTGCAAACAGATAACATTGTTATAGAAACATTGTTATGGACCCAGCATATTTACATAAGCCTTTTCGTAAAACAATGCAATGGACCAGAGGCAGAACCGGGACAAGCATCAACACGGGAACATTTGGATTACGTACAATTTGTGAGTTACGTTTTGAAATCATATAGTTTTGTTTATATAAGTCTTATAAGCTATTTTATTAAGGAAGATACACTCGCCAGAAACAATATTATAAGGTTTCGGATGTATTCAAGCGTAGGCTGTGAAGGCAGAACCGGACCTTCTAAAGAAAGTTACGATTCCCGAATTGAAGTTTCATGAGTGCACCGTCGGCTACCCGGAAGACATTGTTAGGGATCCTGTTGTCACCATCCATGGCCCAGCTAAAGGAACAGTATGGTTCCCGACCGTGCGTCATCAGGGGAACATTGTTATGTAAAAACATTGTTACCGACCTAGCATTGCGGATATCAAACATTGTTATAGACCTTGTATTGCGATTAGGAAACATTGTTACCGACCTTGCATCGTGAATAGAAAACATTGTTACTGACCATGACTTGCGAACAGAAAACATTGTTATGAACCCAACTTATTTACATAAGCCTGGTCGTAAAACAATATAACGGACAAGTGGCAGTACCGGGACAAGCATCTACACAGGAACATTGGGATTACGTACTATTTGTGAGTTAAGTTTTCAAATCATATGCTTTTGTTTATATAAGTGTTATAAGCTCTTTTTTTAAGGATGATACACTCGCCATGAACAATGTTATGGGTTTAAGATGTATTCAAGCGTAGGCAGTGAAGCCGGAACCAGACCTTCTAAAGAAAGTTACGATTTCCGAACTGGAGTTTCCTGCGTCCACCGTGGGCTACCCGAAAGACATTGTTAAGGATCCTGTTGTCACCATCAATGACCCAGCTGAAGGAACGGCATGGTTCCCGACCGTGCGTCATCACGGGAACATTGTTTTTTAAAACATTGTTACCAACCTTGCATCGCCGATATCAAACATTGTTACAGACCTTTATTGCAAACAGATAACATTGTTATGGACCCAGCATATTTACATAAGCCTTTTCGTAAAACAATGTAACGGACCAGAGGCAGAACCGGGACAAGCATCAACACGGGAACATTTAGATTACGTACTATTTGTGAGTTACGTTTTCAAATCATATAGTTTTGTTTATATAAGTCTTATAAGCTCTTTTATTAAGGAAGATACACTCGCCAGGAACAATGTTAGGGGTTTCGGATGTATTCAACCGTAGGTTGTGAAGGCAGAACCGGACCTTCTAAAGAAAGTTACGATTTCCGAATTGGAGTTTGCTGCGTCCACCGTCGGCTACCCGGAAGACATTGTTAGGGATCCTGTTGTCACCATCCATGGCCCAGCTAAAGGAACAGTATGGTTCCCGACCGAGCGTCATCAGGGGAACATTGTTACGTAAAAACATTGTTACCGACCTGGCATTGCGGATATCAAACATTGTTATAGACCTGGCATTGCGATTAGGAAACATTGTTACCGACCTTGCATCGTGAATAGAAAACATTGTTACTGACCATGACTTGCGAACAAAAAACATTGTTATGAACCCAACTTATTTACATAAGCCTGGTCGTAAAACAATATAACGGACAAGAGGCAGTACCGGGACAAGCATCTACACGGGAACATTGGGATTACGTACTATTTGCGAGTTACGTTTTCAAATCATATGCATTTGTTTATATAAGTGTTATAAGCTCTTTATTTAAGGATGATACACTCGCCATGAACAATGTTATGGGTTTCAGATGTATTCAAGCGTAGGCAGTGAAACCAGAACCGGACCTTCTAAAGAAAGTTACGAATTCCGAACTGGAGTTTCCTGCGTCCACCGTTGGCTACCCGAAAGACATTGTTAGGGATCCTGTTGTCACCTTCCATGGCCCAGCTAAAGGAACAGCATGGTTCCCGTCCGTGCGTCATCAGGGGGAACATTGTTATGTAAAACACTGTTACCGACCTTGCATTGCGAATAAGAAACATTGTTACCGACCTTGCATTGCGCATAGGAAACATTGTTACCGACCTTGACCTGCGAATAGGAACCATTGTTACTGAAACATTGTTATGTACCCAGCAGATTTACATAAGCCTGGTCGTAAAACAATGTAACAGACCAGAGGTAGTACCAGGACAAGCATCAACATGGGAACATTTGGATTACGTACTATTTGTGAGTTACGTTTTCAAACCATATAGTTTTGTTTATATAAGTCTTATAAGCTCTTTTATTAAGGAAGATACACTCGCCAGGAACAATGTTACGTGTTTCGGATGTATTCAAGCGTAGGCTATGAAGGCAGAACCGGACCTTCTAAAGAAAGTTATGATTTCCGAACTGGAGTTTGCTGCGTCCACCGTCGGCTACCCGAAAGACATTGTTAAGGATCCTGTTGCCACCATCAATGGTGCAGGTAAGGGAACAGCATGGTTTCCAACCGTGCGTCATCAGGGGAACATTGTTCTGCAAAACATTGTTACCGACCTTGCATCGCGGATATCAAACATTGTTACAGACCTGTATTGCAAACAGATAACATTGTTATAGAAACATTGTTATGGACCCAGCATATTTACATAAGCCTTTTCGGAAAACAATGTAACGGACCAGAGGCAGAACCGGGACAAGCATCAACACGGGAACATTTGGATTACGTACAATTTGTGAGTTACGTTTTGAAATCATATAGTTTTGTTTATATAAGTTTTATAAGCTATTTTATTAAGGAAGATACACTCGCCAGAAACAATGTTATAAGGTTTCGGATGTATTCAAGCGTAGGCTGTGAAGGCAGAACCGGACCTTCTAAAGAAAGTTACGATTTCCGAATTGGAGTTTGCTGCGTCCACCGTCGGCTACCCGGAAGACGTTGTTAGGGATCCTGTTGTCACCATCCATGGCCCAGCTAAAGAAACAGTATGGTTCCCGACCGTGCGTCATCAGAGGAACATTGTTATGTAAAAACATTGTTACCGACCTGGCATTGCGGATATCAAACATTGTTATAGACCTTGCATTGCGATTAGGAAACATTGTTACCGACCTTGCATCGTGAATAGAAAACATTGTTACTGACCATAACTTGCGAATAGAAAACATTGTTATGAACCCAACTTATTTACATAAGTCTGGTCGTAAAACAATATAACGGACAAGAGGCAGTACCGGGACAAGCATCTACACGGGAACATTGGGATTACGTACTATTTGTGAGTTACGTTTTCAAATCATATGCTTTGGTTTATATAAGTGTTATAAGCTGTTTTTTAAGGATGATACACTCGTCATGAACAATGGTATGGGTTTAAGATGTATTCAAGCATTGGCAGTGAAGCCAGAACCAGACCTTCTAAAGAAAGTTACGATTTCTGAACTGGAGTTTCTTGCGTCCACAGTGGGCTACCTGAAAGACATTGTTGAGGATCCTGTTGTCACCATCAATGACCCAGCTAAAGGAACGGCATGGTTCCCGACCGTGCGTCATCACGGGAACATTGTTTTTTAAAACATTGTTACCAACCTTGCATCGCGGATATCAAACATTGTTACAGACCTTTATTGCAAACAGATAACATTGTTATGGACCCAGCATATTTACATAAGTCTTTTCGTAAAACAATGTAACGGACCAGAGGCGGAACCGGGACAAGCATCAACACGGGAACATTTAGATTACGTACTATTTGTGAGTTACGTTTTCAAATCATATAGTTTTGTTTATATAAGTCTTATAAGCTCTTTTATTAAGGAAGATACACTCGCCAGGAACAATGTTAGGGGTTTCGGATGTATTCAAGCGTAGGTTGTGAAGGCAGAACCAGACCTTCTAAAGAAAGTTACGATTCCCGAATTGGAGTTTGCTGCGTCCACCGTCGGCTACCCGGAAGACATTGTTAGGGATCCTATTGTCACCATCCATGGCCCAGCTAAAGGAACAGTATGGTTCCCGACCGAGCGTCATCAGGGGAACATTGTTACGTAAAAACATTGTTACCGACCTGGCATTGCGGATATCAAACATTGTTATAGACCTGGCATTGCGATTAGGAAACATTGTTACCGACCTTGCATTGTGAATAGAAAACATTGTTACTGACCATGACTTGCGAATAGAAAACATTGTTATGAACCCAACTTATTTACATAAGCCTGGTCGTAAAACAATGTAACGGACAGAGTTACGGTTTCAAATCATATACTTTTGTGCTCATGAGAGGATGACATCAAGTGTTGATGTTCATGGTTTAGAAGGACAAGTTCAAGATAACCAACCTGAAGGATTACATACTTGAAGCTTGTGCATGATTACATGGTGAGCGTTTGAAGATGAATACAATTTGAAGCCTTCACCATGTGTCATGATCAAGATCATGGTTCCAACTTGAGCCAAGCATAAACATCAACATCAAGCTTAAGTGGAATGCTTTAGTCAAAGATATTAGTTCCTTTGGCTTTAGATGTGAGGCCCGATGACCATCAAAAAGGATATATGCTCAAGAATGAGTATCCAGTAGCTATCTAGTATAGTTCTTTTATGATTCTGGAGTTATAGGGATCCCGCACTATTAAGAGGGGATCGAAGGGGTTAGTGATGCATTTGCTCAAGTCAACATCATCTATTTCTATTTCTTCTCACATCATATTCCAACATAGGCATATTTCACTCCTATCCAATACAAATACAATATTCCTACATATGTCAAAAGAAAATCCAAAGCCAACTAGGTTCCCCAAAGTATATGTATAACCTTTGCATACTTTGCACCCTCCATTTTGGCTTATCTTGGGTTGTTCTCTATGTGAGGACCTGGAGTTTTTCCATAGCTTCAAAACGAGCCCAAGATTATCAAAATCAGAGTCCGGATGTAAAAGTTATGCATGTTTCACATTTGGGGTTCCTGCTATTTTTTTAATGGCCGGACATCCGGGCTGCTGGGTCGGCCCAGATGTCCGGGATCCTCCTGAAAATCCGGCTCGCTAATTCCAGAACCTGTTTTCAAATATTGGTTGTGCCCGCCGGATGTCCGGGGCCCCAATTTTGGCCAGATGTCCGGGCCTTGGCAAGATGTCTGTGCCCTGTTCTCCAGCCTCTGTGTTTTCACATGCGCGTGTGTACATTTCTCAGTTGCCGGATGTCCGGCACTTGCCGGGATGTCCAGCCCGGTGCTATCACTTACTCTCAAACGGCTAGTTTTCTAGGCCTTCTATAAGTACCCCTCTTCTAACCCGGTAGAGGGTTGACCACTCAATCCAAAAGAACTCTAGAACACCCAAGTGGCTCCCTCTCACTTCTCCTACACCAAATCTTAGACCCCGGAGAGATTCATGAGAGTTTTTGAGAGATTTTCCAATCAAGTGATAGATCCACTCCCTCTCCCTCTTGTGACCAAAGGAGTTCATGTTTTGAGCAAGTCTTGAGCATTTCCCCCTTGATCTTGTTACTCTTGGAGGTTGGAGACTCGTAGGCGGTAGGAGTGCTCCGATGAGGAATCAACTTGTGATTTGCCCCCGGAAAGTTTGTGAAGGTTTGGAGGACACCTCAAGGTCTACCACAAGTGGTTGAGAAACGCCTTAGTGGTGTTGTCTCATGGGGAGAATAGGGTGAGCCTTCGTGGCGTTGGCGTGCCTTCGTGGTAACATCCACCTCTCTAACGGTGACTGGCTTCCCTCCAAGGAAGTGAACTTCGGGATACATCCTTGTCTCTGTGTCTTCGGTTATTTCTAACCCCAGCCACTACTTGTGGTTTACTTTGGTCTCTTAACCTTGCATTCACTATATATTGTTGTCCTCATTATATTGTGTTGGCTATTTCCTTGTAGAGATTATTTCGGCCTATACTTTATATCCCGCGATTCATACTTGTTACCAATGATATACCTTGTCATTAGTATGAATTGCTAATGTGTGTCCTACACTTCCATATCTTTGTGATGTTTCTCAAGTTAGTTTGTGTAACTTACTTGTTCTTGTTAGTGTCCTTGTTGTGCTCACCTTATTTATAATAAGTTGTTGGTGCGCTTAGTTGAGCCTAGTGTTTTTAGGTTTTGTGCTTGAAAAGTATCCTCTTAGTTTATTTCCGCATTAGGATTAAGCCAAATCCGTAGAATTTTTTAAAACGCTTATTCACCCCCTCTAGGCGACATCGTGGTCCTTTCACGGGGACACACCTTGAATTGCCATCAAACCTTCGTCGAAGCACCAGAGAGCAAAGGGTAAGAGCACGAACCACGAGCCCGATGAAGAACCAAGCTGGATCCAACACCCCTCCACGCACCAAGCCATGAAAGGATGAAAAGAGCAGCGGACACCTTGACCACCGTCGAAGACCGTAGCGGCGGACGCCCAAGGCCGGAGAAACAGGCCCGACTCAACATCACCACCACAATGATGAGTGCAACGGAGATTCCAACTCGCATGACCCAAATGCCCAGACGATCCACGAGACCTCATCGGGGCCGGGACTTTATTTCGAACGCCACCACCCTCTCCACCCAAATGGCTACCAAAACGGCCACGGAGGAGGACCCCAGGCCTCGCGGACAGTAAGTGGAGATCGCCTGGGAGTCACTCTCGCGTGCGGATGGGTGTGGTTGAGGACTGCAGGATCGTGGGTAGAATAGGGGAGGTTGCGGGATCGTGGCATGAACGCTGCTAGTTCTACATCACTGAGATAATCTCGTTTGTTGATAATTAGAGATCAAGGGCTACGATTAGAGCAATAAACATGTTGAGGTGCTGACCATCGAATTGATTTGGGCTGTTAGATTAGTGTGGACTGATGGTCAAGATTTAATGGATATGCTCCTTTGGGTCTTTTTAATTGGTATAGATATAGATGGATATAGATATGTATTCTTTACATAGGGGCAAATGTTGCTTGTGTCTTACATATCTGTTGTTTAAACTTATCTGTGTTTTCTTTAGTTGCCCGCATACTATATTTGTAAATTTATAGTAAGGATTGTATGTCTATTAATACCACATGCACGTTATGTTAGCGATAGTGTAATTATACTTCGTTGCATTGTACATTACTAGCAAAAATGCCCGTGCGTTGCAACGGGAGAGAAAACATAACACACACTCTTAAATCAACAACCATCACTCAAGACCACAATAGGTCCATCTCCTTTATTTTTGCGAGGCATCATATTTGTGTTGCCGCTTATCCTCCTTCTCACCCTCGCCGGTGATGGCCTCGGTGTTCAAACAAAACAACAAAAAACGTGTGTTGAATATGGTTAATCCTAAGGCGTCTCTCTCTCCCTCTCTCCTCCCTCTCTCTCTCTCTCTTGCTTGCTTTTTCTCACTCTCGTGATGAGAAATCTGTTGTTTTCCTTGCCACATTTTTCAGAGGTATGCACGTGTAGTTATCGATGTTTTCTTTTCCGTATATGGTTATAGTGAGGTGTTTATTTGCAATCAGGATCGCCGCCGGTATGAAAAAAATGGATCTTGCGCTACAAATTATAAGTTTGCTTCCATAAAAATATTTTAAAAATATTTAACTGGTAAAATTAACATCATATTTAGATTCCACACATTTTTCTAATAAAATTTCATATATAATATATTAAAATTGAAGTTACGGCTTAAAAGATACAGATAATTTAGAAAATCATTTGGTTTGACTCAAATATATTCCAAAATAATATTTAAAAATAATTATCAGGTAAAAAAAATCTCATATTCATATTCTACATATTTTTCTAATCAAATTTCATATATAACATGTTCAAATCGGAGTTACGGTTTAAAAGATACGAATAATTTTAAAAAGCATTTGTTTGACTTAAATATGATTTGCGGATGAATTATCTAAAACATCAGGGGGGGGTTGAATAATGTAAAATAACGGTTCGGGTGTGACTTAAATCTGGACGGCGGGTTGATTTCAAGAAAAGTCGGGGACTTTTGTGTAAAATATGAAAATAACGATTCGTTTTAACTTAAAACAGGACTGCGGGTTGAATTCTCTGAAATAGAGGGACTTTTCTAAAAAATGCCATGACGGACGAAAGAAACCCAATTTGCTTTATTATTACTAGCAAAAGAGCCCGTGCGTTGCAACGGGAGAAAAAAATAACACACACTCTTAACCCAATAACCATAATACATTCATGCCTTTTATTTTAGCGAGGCATCATTTTTGTGTTGCCGCTTATCCTCCTTCTCACCCTCAGTGGCCTCAACGTTCACACAAACCAAAATGTGTTTGAATGTTGTTTTTCCCCTGCCAGTTTTTTCAAAGGTGCTCATGTGTGGTTATCGATGCTTTCTTTCGTCTCTTATGATTTTAGTGGTTGTTTATTTGTAATCCAGATCGTCGCGGTACGAAAGAAAAACGGACATGCCCTATAGGTTACAAGTTTGCTTTTAAAATAATATTTTAAAATATTTAATAGGTAAAAATAACATCATATTCAAATTCTACATATTTTTTTATTCAAAATTCATATATAACATGTTAAAATCGGAGTTACGGTTTAATAGATATGGATAATTAAGAAAAATATTTGTTTGACTTAAATATCTTCCAAAATAATATTTAAATAATATTTAACAAACAAAATAACATCATATTCAGATTCTACACATTTTTCTAATCAATTTACATATATAACATGTTAAAATCGGAGTTACAGTTTAAAAGATATGGATAATTTAGAAAAACATTTGTTTGACTTATATATGATCGGCGGGTGAATTATCTAATATGTCAGGGGGGTTTCCGTAAAAATGTAAAATAACGGTTCGGTTATGACTTAAGTGTGTACTGCGGGTTAATTCATAAAAAATGCAGGGGGTTTTCTGCAAAAGTGCATGACGGGCGACCGAAACCCAATTTGCTTTATTATTATTAGGTTTAGGTAGAGAGGTAAAGACTATACCCCCCCCCCCCCAATATGGCGATAAATATATGAGTGCTAACTATAATAAACAAACGGAAATGTTAACGCCCACACGTGTGGGCGTTTGCAGATCGCCTACACGCCTCCACCACCACTTATTTTGCCATGTATGAATACATGACATCAGCAGAAATCTTTTTGATTTTTGTCTTAAAAATGTTTTATCTCTTAAATAAAAAAGCGAATTAAAAATTCGTTTTCACCATTAAATCCGTCTCGACGAGATCTTCAAAACTAGACCCCATGTTGATATGTTTCGATGAATTATTTTTTTTTTGCCTAGAAGTTGCCATGATGTTTACACTATAGTTTCCATAGTGCTTAAACTAAAGTTGCCATGTGGCAATTTTAGTTTGTAGATTATGGCAATTTTAGTTTTTTTTATGATGGCAATTCCTGTAGTTTGACCATGAAAATATTTTTTTATTGAACCATGGCAATTTTAAGTGCATGTATCGTGGCAATTTTAGCTTATGGTGCATGGCAAGTCTAGTTTCTTAATTCTTTGGTTTACAATATGTTAAAATTGCTTCTAAATATAAAATAAAATAGTTGAAACATATCATGGCAACTTCAGTGTAAATATCGTGGCAATTCATGCGCAATAGACATGGCAACTTTAAAAAAAAATCGCCGAAATATATCGATATGAGATCTAGTTTTGAAGATCTCGTCGCGAGGGATTTAATGGTGAAAACGAATCTTCAATCGGATTTTTCATTTAAGAGATAAAACATTTTAAAAACTGAAAATCCAAAAAGATTCTCGCATGCATGCATGCAATGACGTGGCAATCTATTTACATTAGATACGTGTGGTGTGTCTCCTTTCCCGTCACACGTGTGGCAGTTATCGGGACCCTAAAGAAAAACAAATCTTAAGATTACACGTGCGTTGCACGTGCACATTTACTAGTATACTAATAAAGCCGCCAAGTGTCACATAAAATCGTTCGACAGCCAAAGGAGAGCCAACCAGGCAGAGTACAAAATAACATAAGAACATGGATCACAAAACACAGAGGAGGAGGACGCTAGAACCCATCTAGGGATGCTGAGCTTGCTCTGTACTCAAAATGGCGGGATCATGTGTTTCATGTTGGCATTTCCCAGTCTTGTGGGTTTCGGATGAGCTGCATCACCAGATTGCTATCTCTGTAATATACTCCCTCCGTCCTATAATATAAGAGCGTTTTCGACACTACCTATTATACCACTAAAGGTAAATACGAGTAAACGGGGTTCGCGTCAACCGCCCCTGGCATGTGGGGCACTCCTTCTTTCTCTGAAGGGCTTGCTCGATACAGTCCTTGCAGAATACGTGGCCGCAAGGGGTTGCGCAGGGCTTATCATAACTCTGCCAACAGACCTTGCACATGAATTCATTTTGTTTCCATGGAGCCACTTCAGCAGACGCTTTGCTAGTTATCACAGCGATCTTCGATTGCAAACAAGCAGAATTAGTGCACATCTTCCACAAGACATAAGTGCAACATCTTCAATTCAAAAGAGGGAAACGGAAAAGTGTGAGAACTTTGAACTGAAGATGCAAAATGAGATGCAGTACCTTTGTAGGCACTTGCAAAGGTGATACAGCCTGCACTTCATCTTGGAGAGCATCCACGTCTATTGGAGAGGTTCGTGTCCCACCAAAGGTTGATACGCCACGGCGGTATATCGTCTGGATGTCTATGTGGCCACAACAAGAGGAGGTACACGATAAGAAACACAAAGCAAATCAGATTCAGATGTCAGTCATATTCAGAGGACGACGTGGCATGTACTCCGTATGTGTTATCGTCCTCGTACTACTAACTCCAGCAGGCCAAATATGACGTTGCGGTGAAACAGGTAGTGGGAAAGTTAAAATCTATACCAAAACACCTCATAGGGCAAAGCGTTGGTTTGGCAATAAACACTACTTCTGGCTAAATAATATAGAACTAGCAGTAGTTCCACTGAGCAAAAAGAAACACTTCTGGAGATGCTCAGCATTCGAAGAAAAAGTTTAAACTCCTCAAAATATCGCCGAAGCCCTTAGTTTATGCTGTATACCTTTTTAACATGCAAAAAAAAATTTGCAGTGCACATGTAAATTCAATAAACTGTGTGGTCTGAAATACAATTTTCCACGAAACCCCTTTTTTTTAGACGGAGGCATAAGATTTGCCTCATCGATTAAATAAGGAGAGAATATAGACGATACTCATTTTGGGGTAATACTTTTTTTACGGGAATTGGTTTTACTGTTCAACAGATTTTACCTCTCATCTATGATTTGATTCCACCGGTTTACCTTCAAACCGGTTCAAACTCCCCACCGCTTATTGACTTACCAAACAAAAGTATATGTTTTATTCGGTAAGCCAACACACAATCACATTAATACCCCCCTTTGCGACACATGGGCAATTCCATTATTTATCGGTCAAGAAGAAAAAGAGGGCATCTCGGTCTGGATGAAGACGGATGGAAAACAAGGGTTGCGGCCGGGCTCAACAGAAACACTTGTTTTGCCGGCCAGGAAAGAGAAAACTAAGTTATGATTCTGTTTACTTCAGAACCAGACATCCAGGAAGTAATCATCCTAACTCTAAGCTCACCGGACACTACTAGTCAATGTCTCCGAGTAGATCTAATGCTAACATGCTTCTTTCTTGTCTAATCTTAGATTTCACTGTTAGGAAATAGGGCATTACCTGTCACTCTGCCTTTCTAAGAAGGCCTTTCGCTTAGTTGTCCTCCCGAGGACAGGTAGCACTGTAATCTGATTACAGAACACCACAATCCTGAACCGCAAAGACACTAACTACAGTCCTAAAATCCTGAACCAACACACTAACTCTAGGAGACGAGTCACGCTCACCAGGCTGCAACGGATGTGTCGGTGGCAATGTGAAGTGCTCGAAGGCGGACTGGGCGGCAAAGTTCTCGGCATCCTTGGCCGTGTACAACCACTCGGGCGAGTGGAACTCAACACCGTTGACAACGACGGTGGCGCGGAACTTGGGCGTGTGGTCTGGGCCCTTTTGCTGGCGGGTGTACGCCGGTAGCGCCCACTGCCGCATCTGGCACATCTCCTGCAGCTGTGACTTCATCAGTCTCGCCGCCAATTGGAATCCTGCCGCGGCAGGAGATGAAGGTTAAATGGTGAGGAAATGGAGCGACTTTTCAAAGGAGGATCTGTTTTTTTTTTCTGTTTCATTTTTGCGAACTCTCTCGATCTGGTTGAAGATGGATGGAACAAGTTTGCGAAAAGAAAGTTAGGAAGACGATGATTCTATTGCTTCAAAACCACACTGAAAAATCCAGCAATCAAGAAACAGAGGCCGAAAAAGGAAACAAGAATCAAAGGGTCGCACAATCATCACCTCTCGGTTCGGGGGCGCACCAGCAGCCGGGATGCAAAGGAGGGGCCGGTGAAGGAGACGGAAGGCTGGAGGAAGGCGAAGAGAGGGCCGGCGATGTTATTGATATATGCTGCTGCCCCCAAGGTCCTCCCCCAACGGAAACTTTTAAAAACTTTGTTTTCCTTTCTCCAATAAATGGACACTGCGCGGTGCCCGACCCGAAGAGGCTGCGCGGTGCCGTCCCCGTCCTACATTCTGCCTAGTGTCCACACTACACACCCGACTGCCGACCCCGGCATGGGACACGTCGATTTTTTTGGTCTACTAGCACGATGTCCGTGCGTTGCCACGGTAGGACGTGGTCAAATAACGGTGGTCAAATACGTCCTGGGGTATAACACAAGATAGCAAAAATATGGTGAGCGTCAGAGAATTTTAAATGACCATAGGGAAAAAGCACTACACCTAATATATGTCTGTGTTATCATGTAAATTGAGTAGTTTCTGTTAGATAGACCGTGAATCCTTAGTTGGACTCCTCATACATTATGATGGGTGTCACTAAGCCGAGCTAGGCTAGTCGTACGTGAAGACGCGATGGAGAAAAATGTTCGTACCATATCCCTAGTTTAATAAATTGAACTAAAACAATACATCTGTGGGCATTTTATTTTCTTAATCCTCATAATAATGTTATTAAAAATTACATTTTTATGATTAAATTCCTTTTACCGGTAATTTATCGGCGCTTCCAATACATATTCCTCCTTTAGTACCTAGTCTCATGAACACTTCTAACCACCCACCATGAAACCTTCCATGTTACGTCTAGTTTTTTTAAGAACATGTCACATCTAATTCTTCCCTTCCTTTTTTATTTCTATGCCAAGACTCATGTTTTGAATTCCAGCACATCACCGTTTGGTCCACCATGTATCTTTCCATGTCACGTGTATGTTTGAATTCCAGCCCATCACCTATTAATAATCCACCATGTATCTTCCTTCCATCTTAGGTCTAATTCTCCTCTTCCTAGCCCCCAAAAAAAGTTCTTCTCTTCCTTTTTATTTCTCTCTCTCTCTCCTAGTTCTTCATTCCTTTGGCAGGTCTCATGTCATTTGACATGTACTAGTTGTCTCAAATAAATTTCCCTCATTTATTTTTTTGTCACGTTGTTCCTTACCCTTGGTTTATTGCTTCCCAAATCAGCTCCTTGATACCTTAAAACTCAAAAAGGTATATCTACTGGAGGGATTGTCTGTAAGCAACCAAGTTGAGGCTATTTAATAGACAGAACAACCTTCACCTAAACACAAATGTTGATTTAGCTCAACCGGTTACAATGAATTTACCTGCACGGGGTGGGAGGTCGCTAGTTTGATTCCAAACGAGAACTAATATTTTTACCTTGCCTGCCTTGGCCCGGCTTCGCTGCGCCACAACGTAGACTGAGGCCGAGTGAGACACATGAGACATTCATAAAAACAAACACACCGAGGAATTAAAAAAAGCTAAGCGTTTTTCTTTCACGTGGAAGAATAGGCATTTTTTCTTTCACTTGTGTGGCCCTTGTGCGAGACGGATGAAAAACCATATGCGATGGATAGACCGAATAAGAGAAGCGCACATTTCTTTATTAGCAGGTACAAATTAAAAAGTGTTAGATACAATACCTCCCAGTTTTCAAAAATTGTTCATATTTTCAAAAAAAAAGTTTGCTTTTTAAAATTTAAATTTCAAACAAATATTTGTGTTTTAGGAAATGTTCTCAAATTCGGAAAAACATTCGCTATAGTACCTCCTAGTTTTCAAAAAATCTTTGTGTTTTAAAAAACGGCCACGTTTCAAAAAATGCTAAAAAGAGAAATATTTTTCTTTGTGAAAAATATACTTGATTTTAAATTTTTTGTTAGAAATTTGCTAAATTATTCGCGTTCTGAAATATATCTATACCTTACTAATAAAAGAAAAAGATATTCTTAGTCCGTCATGCTATTTTGTAGAAAACCCCTTAATATTTCTGACATTAAACCCGCAGTACATATCAACTGTTTTTTTAATACTCTTATCTTCTAAACCGTAACTTCAAATTTAACATGTTATATATGAAATTTGATTAAAAAAATATGTAGAATCTAAATATGATGTTATTTTACCTGTTAACAATTTCAAAAATATTATCTAGGCTGCAATGTTAATTAATAATGCATTATCCGTGTTTTTTTATACCGGTACTGATTCAGATTCGGGATGAACTCCTCAGCAAAATCAGGATTTGACATGAAATTGAAGATAAATTTGCTAGAAACACCCAATAAATAAGGACATGCATGACAAGAAATAATAGAAAGACCCAATAAAGATGTGATGTCCACTATAAGAAAATAAAAGAGAAAATGCAGAGGAGATCTATATATAAGAAAAAAAAGACATGCATGAAAAAATGTAAAAAGGAGGAATTCATATTACTAGTAACATAGACTAGTAACATAGACTAGTAACATAGAGGAGGCATGCATATTACTAGTAACATAGACTAGTAACATAGACCAGTGTGAGCTGCCCTCCTTCCCCGCCGGTGATGCAGTGATCTACTCGGTTGCTACTGCTGTGAACTTGCGGCGCCAAGCGAATAATTTTACAGGAAAATAAGAACGTTGTTGGGATCAAGTAGGACCCACACTTTATTGTACTGTAGTGAGATAGAGGGAGAGCTGGCATGTTGGTCCATAGGTATTCATGTCATTATAACATGGCAAAAGAGATTTGAGTCAGAATAATGGTGTCCAGCACAACACACCCCTCAAATAAAACTAAGCACCCTGAAATTCTTTGACAACTAAACTGCTGGCTATATGATGTTGGCCATATATACTTGTAGGTATATAATGTGAAGAAACGAGTGGTAGTACTACCAACTATAAGATAAACGATAAAAAAATACTCCCTACGTCCCCAAATTCTTGTCTTAGATTTGTCTAAATACGGATATATGAAATCACATTTTAGTATTAGATACATCCATATCTAGACTAATCTAAGACAAGAATTTTGGGACGGAGGGAGTACTAGTATGTACGTACTAAAGAGTTAAAGTAACGAGAAGGAACATAACATAGCTCTGTTGGTGGCTCAACACAACACACCCCTCAAATAAAACTAGGCACCCTAAAATTTAACTAAGCAACTAATCTGGTAGACACTGCATTACAAGTTTACAACCACCATGAGCAACGAGACTGCCACCTTACTCGGATTCCTCGTCCACGTGCTCGACTTCGTCCTTGTCCCTCTTCCTCTTGGGCGATACATCTTTGCTTGAACCGCACACTTGGCTCTTGCTCTTCATCCAACCCTTGTAGATATTGAAACTAAGGTAGCCATCCATTGCAGCGTAGCGGATGTGGTCTATATCCAGTACATTCCACTGCCATGCATGATGAAACTTGTACGGAGGTTTCTTCAGTTTACCGTACGAAGGATGAACCATGGCTCCTGCCAGGGTCAGCATTGAAGGCTGATCACAGGTGGCCCATTCTTCTGGAGGTCGAAGGGCTCGCCTACAACGAGGCCTATCTGACGCAGGACTTCTTTGTCGTTCGTAAAGTCTACGGAAACGAATTTGACTTCGCCGCCCCCGAGGAAGTTCTTAAAATCCTCGCACTCAACGTCGGCATGGCATATGTGGTAGACCAAGCACAAGTTATGCACGCAAACCTGGATCACGGCGGGCTTCTTCCTCTCTTCCTCCTTTAGATTCTTCTCTTTCCCCAGGACTGTGGTGTACTCAACATCTAGCCCAGCGACCCATTCATCATTTGACTTTTAGAACATGCGTCTAAAGCGAGCAAGGCATCCTTTCACCGTCGCGTAAGAACTTGTGTAGATGACATCGAACTCATCGCCCGTGATGGTTCTAATCTTGTACTCACGGCCGATCGTGGAGATTTGTGACGCCATGGATTTGGGAGGAGGGTTAGGATTAGTGGAACTGCCATAATGTGAAAGGACGGGACGACTAGGAGCGAACTGCCGTAATGTTTAAAGGACGACCGGGGACGAGTAGGAGCGAACTGCCGTAATGTTTAAAGGACGACCGGGGACGAGTAGGAGCGAACTGCTAGCGGTTTTCCGATTGTAAAAATGCTGAGTGGGGCGTGCCGCGTGCGAACGGCGCATCTCCTTCGCCGCCCCCTCCCCTGCATCCCGGCTGCTCCGTCCACCGGCCCCTCCCAAGCACCCCGGCTGGTCTGTCCCGTCTCCTTCACCGGCCCCTCCTGGTCTGCCCCAGCTGCAGGCGCGACCCGAAGGTGATGACTATGCCGCTCTTTGATTCTCGTTCCCTTTTCGGCTTCTGTTTCTTGATTGATGGCCTTTTCGGTGTGGTTTTGAAGCGGTAGAATCATAATCTTCCTAACTTTGTTTCTGTTTTATATATTTGAGAGAGACGAGACAAGTGTTTGTGATACGCAACGAGTTTTTTTGATAAGCAACAAGTTTTTTAGATTTTTCATTCATCTTCAGCCAGATCCGCAACAATGTTTTTCAATTCATCTTTAGTATAGCACAATTTGAAGTACAACAATCCGCCTTTAGGCTTTTAAGAATTCTATGAACTCACTAGGCATAATTGTGTCTCTATGCTGATTTAGCTGGTCGATTGCGTCTGTCTTCTTCTTGGCAGGCTTCTTAGCCTTGTTCTTGGCCCGGACCTTCTTGGCCGGTTTATCCTGAAGTTTTCTATTTCAACAACACGATAAAATAGTTCAGTGTTTGGACCGAATACATTGTGGAAGGCCTTACAAACTACTTAAAAAGATCGAGTCGGATGGCATCATCCGTCCTCAAGTTGTAGAGAAATTAGCAGCTGCTCATACTTAAAACAATATATTGTGTGTTGACAACATGTTGTCATTCACAGACCTTCTCTCTGAAGGCAAAGCTGAGTACTGAGATAATTCGCTGTTCCCCTAAGTACTGAGATAAGCCGCCAGCTTCTCGTAACATCAGTCCCACGAGTTCCGCTTACAAAATAACAACAGCGACGACACTGCTAAGCCAATCTTCCCTCAGATTCTCCGCGTAAGTACTACTCTTCTGAATTATTATGTGGGCAATCAAATTCCATATAAGGAATAATTTGATAATCTTCGAAATCATCTGTCCATGGCATGAATTTGATCTCATCCGCAACATTCTACAGAGGAAGAGAGTACATTGTTAGGGCGACACGTTAGTGTCCAGTCGGCACTAATTAACCAAATATGGGAAATATACTGTTGTCAGGGAAGTCAGTTTATATAGGAAGCTGTCACACGCGAGTATGAACAATTTGTGTTAGCGATATGAAACAATCAATCCAGTGCTTTTCCAAGGTTCTTCACAATCAATCCAGTTAAGAACATGGAAAAATTGTATGAATGAGGTTACCTTCAACCAGAAGAAAAATCCACGCAGCAGAGCTACCTGCTGGTTGGGATAGCCGGCACTTTTTACTTGCTCCGCAAGATCTGGAGTTAAATTTTTAAAATGTGTTAACAACATGAAAATCCAATCTGTTAGAGAAAATAAGCAGTGTTTCTTGAAAGGTATATTATATAACGTCATTCTAAGTGTGAGTGTAGAATAGCTTATTCTACACCCCCAGTAACGCTATGTACAAAATCTAGTAAAACAATGTATAAAATGTAGTGATTCTGAAATATTTTTTTACTATCCAAGTGTTAAATGTACTACATTGTCAACAAATTTAGTATATTTTGTATGCTATGTTATTATATTTAGTATAGAGCGTTTCTAGGAGTGAGTGTAGAATAGCTTATTCTACACCCTAGTAACAGTACACAAAAAATATATAACGCGATATATAAAATATATTAATTTTTTATAATGTAGTAAATTACAAAGTTGGATAGTAAAAGAATTACGACATTTCGTACATTGTTTTACTAGATTTTGTATATAGCGTTACAAGGGGCGTAGAATAAGCTATTCTACACTAACACTTAGAATAGCGTATCACCCAGGGTGCAGAATAAGTTATTCTCCACCCAAGGTAATCTTGTGATCACCCCGCGAAAAAAAAGTAATCTTACGATTGTTTCATAAATAAATTACATATGGAATACAAATACTTACATTCATATTGTTTCACTACGTAAAATTTGGCATAAAAAACAAAAATATAGATCATAAGACCAGAAGATTTTATGTATATTTTACACTATATTTTTACGTTTGTAATTTTACGTAACATAAAATATTTTTTACGGCGATTACATATTTTGTTATGTTCTCTTATTACGTATGAAATAAGACAAAAATTGCCAGAAGGATATTTCAACACAGAAAACCAGAAGTACTCCAGAACACAAGTATAAAGAACAAAAAAGAAAATATACACAAGTATAAAAGCAAGCATACCTGGGTAAAAATCAAAATATGATTTATTCATTACATGTTTTGAGAGGTAGTATTTCGAGCGTCCGCGTAACTCCTTTCTTTCCGTCCTCGGAAGGCAAACAGTAGCCTCATGGAGCAGCGCTTCGCATTCTCCGTCGGTAGATGCTTCCTGGAGAACATTCATCAACTGCTCCTTGAAGGCTGAGTCTGGCCTCTTCATGATGTGTGTAGGCTATATAACACCAGGTGATTCCTGTGAAATAATTATGTAACTGATTTACCATGATTCACGAGTATGTAGCTACTGAGGTCGAAAGGAAAATGAGATAAATAAGCAGCTTTAGGCACCGGCCTTTGATTCAAAGGAATTCTATGTGATTTTTGGAGGATTGAAATCCTTTGGGATTTTTCCTACGTTTGCCCTTTGATTCATAGGATTAACTCCACCTGTGTCTTCTAGGCATAGCCGGTCCCAAGCCCGGGTAAAGGAGGAGGGTTGTGATAGGCTTGGCGAGCCAACGTAAAAACTAGCCAGTCCCATAAGAATGAAACCCATTTAAGCGAGAGTAGTACTAGGATGGGTGACCTACTGGGAAGTCCTCGTGAAAAGATTTCATATCTAAGGGTTGTGATAGGCTTGGCAAGCCAACATAAAAACTAGCCAGTCTTTTGGGTATGAAATCCATTTGACCGAGAGTAGTACTAGGATGGGTGACCTCCTCGGAAGTCCTCGTGAAAAGGTTTCATATCTGGCCTACCCCAACTTTTTTGGGATAAAAGGCTTCGTAAGTAAGTAGGTCCTTTGATTCATAGGATTGAATCCCATAGGAATTTTTCCTATGGAATCTTTTGTGATGTACTACATTTCATAGGAAGTATAACATCCAGTTCAATCTCTTTTTACAATTCCTCTGATTTTCTCATGAAATCAAACACTCCTTGTTGAATCCTATATAGGATTCAAGTGGGCACGACAGTCCAATCCTATACTTTTCCAATTCCCGCGTTTTCAAAATCCTGCTAATCAAAGAGGCCCTTAATCTTCTCAGCGCAGAGGGGGAATAGAAACGATTTTACCTTTTTCCGATCCGCAGGGGAATCTCGGACTTGAGACTCCAGCGCAGCTCCCCCAACCCGCTTCTTCTCCGCGCCCGCAACGCCCTCGCTTCCTTCCGGGGCCAGGGAGGGGACGGGGAAGCTTTGGGCTTCGCCATTGGCGAACGTCTTGTACTTGATGGTGACGGGATGGGTGTCGCGGTCGGCAGGTAACTCGAGGGTGCAGGAGTTGCCCTCGATATAGACGAGCTCGAGGAAGGAGCAGAAGTCGGGGTCGACCTGATCGGCGCTGATTCCCTGAGCGGCCATCTGGGCGGCGATGGAAGCTGGAGCACCTGGCCTCCACTGCTTGCGCGTCCTCGCTACTCATTGGGAAACAATCTGTCACCGCCTAGAAAATATTGTACGCCAAAGCCTTAACTCACTGTACAGATCGAGAAAATTAACATAATAATAATAATAATAATTTACAGATCGAGAACCAACCTGTTTTGTTTTTCTTTCTGGAGAATCGAGAACCAACCAGTGGTTCGATGATAACGAGGGCGGTGGTACCAAAGGTTTGACGCTTCGGTGTCTCGAGCAAGGATAAGGCTAGTCAGACTAGCCACAATGGAAAGTAACATACACTAGTAACATACACATATCCCTAGACTATGTTACTATCTCAATAGTGGGTAGTAACATAAGTGTGGTAACATGCAAAGCTTCATTTATTAGGTTATAGATTCATATTGCATTGAGACATGTGATGTTACAGTAACTAGCTAAGTTACTAGTACTACATCTCTCCTCATTAACTCATTGCCACATAAGCAAATTTGCTGAGTTGGACTCGATGTTACTACCGAAGTTACTCCCATTGTGGCTAGTCTCATAGCGGAGAGTCACTTGGACCAGTAACATATGTACTCCCTACGTTCTTTGAAGAGTGTACTTCCAACATTGTTGGAAAGTCAAACATTTTTATGTTTGACCGTATTTATATAATAATACACCAACATCAATGTCATGAAATTAGTAGCAATAGACTCATAATAAGATATACTTTCATCATACTAGCAAGATGCACGTGCATTGCACGGAACATCAAGGTGCATTTTTTTTTACAAAACATGTTTTGTGATTGACCCATGCGGGCGTAATCCCATGTGTAAAAACTAATGATATCTCGAGAAAGAGGCGAGATAAGGTGAGGAGGAGACATGGGGATGGACGACGCTGGCAGCGGCAACCATTCCAGATTGTTCCAGAGGCTTCATTTTTTTTAGTTGCACAACAATGAGGTTGTGGAAGAAAAGGATGAACGAGGGGAGGCCTTATCTGCAAATGTGAATAGAGGTGCGAGTATCTTTTTGCAAAATTACCATAGTTTGCTTTCTATTCGTCAGATATAGATCGAACGGTCTATATTGGAAGATGGCAGGCACACCATCATCACCAACTCGGTTTTTTATAAGAGTAGAGATACCTATTTGGTTTCACAAACATTGATATATTTTTGCATAAACTCGGTCAAACTTTGAGATAGTTTGACCCTCCAACAAAGTTGGAAGTACACTCTTTAATGGACAGATCTGTCCGAAAATACTTGTCATCAAAATGGATAAGAAAAGATGTATCTAGAACTAAAATACATCTAGATTGCATCCCCCTTTATCCATTTTGATGACAAGTATTTCCGGACAGAGGGAGTACATATCTTCATTTATTGCTTTGTAGGCTCATTTTGTACTGGGAACCGCTATGACTAGCCACAATGGGTAGTAACATAACCATAGTGGGAGTAACTTACTAGGTAGTAACATGGCACATCCCAAGAAAAATTGCTTATGTGGCATGGAATTAATGAGAAAAATATGCTTGTGGTAATATAATATGTTACTGTAACGTAACACACCCCGAGGTAAAATGAGTCTATATCTCAATTAATGAAGGCTTGCATGTTACCATCCATATGTTACTACCCACTATGAAGGTAGTAACATATGCATGTTACTAGTCTATGTTACTCCCCACTATGACCAGCCTAAACTAGTAACATGCCCATATTACTAGTCTATGTTACTACCTCTGTAGTGGGGAACATATGTGTGGTAACATGAAGCACTTCATTTATTAGGTTATAGACACATTTTTTCTTGATATGTGTGATGTTAGTATCTAAATATGTTACCATTTTCATCTCTTTCTTCATTTATTGCATGCCACATCATCTATTTAACCTAGATATGTGTGATGTTACTACCTATGTTACTCCCACTGTGGGTAGTCTATGTTATGGTACTACCTCCGTTTCAGTTTACAAGTCTTGCGCGTATACCTAGGTTACCAATTTTATCACCCTAATATAAACTATATAACACAAAATTATACTTTTTAAAAGTAGAAACTCTGTAGTTTATGTTGGTATATTTTTTGTAATATATGACTTGTATTAGGTTGGTCAAATTGACGACCTAGGGGTACGCGCACGCCCTGTAAACTAAGAGAGAGGTAGTAACATATTATGTTACTCTATTTGTCTATCTCCTCTTTAATTACATGTCACATCATTTTTTCGCTTATATGGCATCTATGTTACTACTTATGTTACTCCCACTATAACTAGCCTATCCAAGCCAAGGCGGTGACAGAGTCCATACAACTACAAGGGTTTTTATTTTCTTTTTCTTTAGAATTTAAGAACATACATACAGTTTCTATATCTATATCTATATCTATATCTATACCTACTATTAAAGGGAATATGTATTCTTGGTTTTGTTTAGTCCTTTTTGTTTGGTTTGAGTGCACGCTAAAGTTCCGTAATGTTGGCTCATACAAGGGCTAAGCGATCTGGGCTAGGTAATACGTTGATGGGTCTTTATGGGCTTTCATAGGGACCGCGAAAAATAGTTGGGTCAAAATAAATTAACATAACCCTAAAAAAATTAACATTGTTGGAACTGATCACAGGACCTCCTGTCTCGAACTATCTGGATCTTCAATGTAACAACCAACGACCTATGCGCCATTCACATTTACTAATGCCAACTCGCTCTAAATATACGAGTGGCAGTCCTCGTGTTTAGGGCGAGCTAATTAAGTGAATGAGTTAATCAAAGAAAGAATTTTGGGCTTAAATAAAATATTTAAACAAATGTGGCTAATTAAAGAAAGGATTATGGTCAAACTGGTGGAATAAATAAAGGGTACCGATAACTGCCACACGTGTGGGCGTTAAGGGATCTGCCGACACGTTCTGTGTGGTGCCTAAGAGGACCAGCCCACACGCTTGTGTGTGGGCAAAACAACTAGCGCCCACACGTCTTTTTGTTCCCTCCCGGTCCCTCTTATACGCGTGCATGTGGGCGAAATAGATAACGCCCACACGCCCGGTACGTCAGGCCTCGTACCTCGTGGCCCCGCACGCCCCACGTGACACTTTACCGCGCGCACGCAGTTGCCATGGGTCGGACCCTCGTCTATGTTCGTTTAAGTGCAGTTGCCATGTCGCTGAACTACGGTTGCCATGTCGGACAACTACAGTTGCCATGTCTGCTCAACTGCAGTTGCCATCTCAGGCCAAAGTTCCAGATTGCCATTTTTTGGACAACTACAAATGTTGTCATGTGCGGTCTGGTCTACTGCAGTTGTCATGATTTCAAAACTTTAGGAGTTGCCACCTACTAACACTAGGCAGTTGCCATGTAGCACTGAAAAAATGGCATGACAAAAAAACAAGTTCGGGTAAAAGAGAGAGTTGCCATGTGCTCACAAGCACGTTAGGGCAGTTGCCATGTAAAAAGAAAGAGTTGCCATCTGCTTACGTGCACGCTAGGGCAGTTTGCCATGTACCATGCAAAACATACGGCAACTGACATGTTCGGGTAAAAAAAGAGAGAGTTGCCATCTGCTTGCAATCACACTAGGGCAGTTGCCATGTACACTGCAAAACGCATGACAACTGGCAGCTTGGGTGTGGGAGAGGAGGCGGACGTGTGAAAGATCGTGGATGTCGCCTAGAGGGGGGGTGAATAGGCGTTTTAAAATAATTACGATTTAGGCTTGAACAAATGCGGAATAAACCTAGCGGTTAATTTGTCAAGCATAAAACCTAAAAAAACTAGGCTAACCTATGTGCACCAACAACTTATGCTAAGCAATATAAGCAACTATGTGATAGCAAGATATATGACAAAGAACAATTTGGCTATCACAAAGTAAAGTGCATAAGTAAAGGGCTCGGGTAAGAGATAACCGAGGCACGCGGAGACGATGATGTATCCCGAAGTTCACACCCTTGCGGATGCTAATCTCCGTTTGGAGCGGTGTGGAGGCACAATGCTCCCCAAGAAGCCACTAGGGCCACCGTAATCTCCTCACGCCCTCGCACAATGCAAGATGCCGTGATTCCACTAAGGGACCCTTGAGGGCGGTCACCGAACCCGTACAAATGGCGACCCTTGGGGGCGGTCACCGAACCCGTACACTTTGGCAACCCTTGGGGGCGGTCACCGGTACCCGTCAAATTGCTCGGGGCGATCTCCACAACCTAATTGGAGACCCCGACGCTTGCCCGGAGCTTTACACCACAATGATTGAGCTCCGAACACCACCAACCTACTAGGGCGCCCAAGCACCCAAGAGGAACAAGCTCAAGGGCACCAAGCACCCAAGAGTAATAAGCTTCTCAACTTCACTTCCACGTATCACCGTGGAGAACTCAAACCGATGCACCAAATGCAATGGCAAAGGGCACACGGAGTGCCCAAGTCCTTCTCTCCCAAATCCCACCGAAGCAACTAATGCTAGGGAGGAAAATGAGAGGAAGAACGAAAGAAGAACACGAAGAACTCCAAGATCTAGATCCAAGGGGTTCCCCTCACTTAGAGGAGAAAGTGATTGGTGGAAACGTGGATCTAGATCTCCTCTCTCTTTTCCCTCAAAAACTAGCAAGAATCCATGGAGGGATTGAGAGTTAGCAAGCTCGGAGAAGGACAACAATGGGGGAAGAACACGAGCTCAAAAAAATAAGGTTCAATGGGGAAGAAGACCCCCTTTTACAGGACCTCCCGAATCCAACCGTTATGTGCTCAGGTCGTGCACAAGCGGTACTACCGCTTGGAGGAGCGGTACTACCGCTTAGCATGCTCAAAACAGCCCAAACGAGAGAGAAAACACGAGTTTTTGGTCCGGGGCGGTACTATCGCTTAGGAGCCACGGTAGTACTGCTCTGGAGCGGTACTATCGCTCAGGAGCCGCGGTAGTACCGCTCTAGAGCGGTAGTAAAAAATTACATCCGCTCTAGTTGCGGTAGTACCGCTGCAGCCTTCACCAAAATAGCCACAACTTTTGCAAACGGACTCCGAATTCAACGAAACCAAGTTTGTTGGAAAGCTAACGACAAGGGCTAACAAAATCTTGAGAGAAATACCAATAATAAGCAAATGAGAAAAGGCCCAAAATAAAATGGTGATAACCCTTCCTCGGAGAAGACCGGTAAAACCTCCAACACCGAAAACATCATAGAAGACGCATGCAAACTCCGTTTTCGATGAACTCAAGCTTGTCATCAAGATGACCATAAGCTCTAAGACTCACAAAGAGAATCAAACAAGAACCAATAAAATGATGCAAGGATGCAATGGTTTGAGCTCTCTACGAATGATACGATCAAGCAACTCATCGAGAGCCCCCCCTTGATAGTACGGCAATCGATCCTATAACCCGGTCTCCCACAACTACCATGAGACCGGTAAAATAGAAAACCTATCAAGGGCAAACCTTTGCCTTGCACATGGTCCACTTGAGCTAGATGATGACGATCTTCACTCCCTCAAGTTGGACCACCTTTCTTGATTGTGTTGGCTCGATGAAGACTAGATGATTGCTCCCCCATAGTCCACTATGGGTGAGCCACTCTTCGGCTCATCTTCACAAGTCCATTGACACCACAATGGATGGAAAGATTCAAGCACTTGATCTCTTCGTGATGCTCCACTTGAACTTGCACACGGCAATCTTGATGACGATCACCACTTGATGTCATCCTTTCCATGGGTTGTATGATATCTTCCTCTTGATGCAAGCCCATGGATACGTACCTAACCCCACATAGAACTCTCACATAGACCATGGGTTAGTACACAAAGTGCAATGGACAATGCTTACCATACCATGGGATCACTTGATCCCTCTCGGTACATCTTCTACGCTTTGTGAGTTAATCAACTTGATTCACTATTGACTTAGTCTTGATCAACCTTGAATCTTTGAAACTCTCTTCATTTGGATGATGTATTGAAGGTAAACATGAATGATCACACAACCTTCTTCTTCAAGACATGCTTGCAATAAGCTCAACACTCGCATGACCAATCTTTGGATAATTCCTTAATAGCACCTTGGTCAACTCATAAACTCCTTGAAACCAACACATGGACTTCAAGAAAAGCCTATGGACAAATCCTTCAAATATAACTCAAGACAACCATTAGTCCATAGAGATTGTCATCAATTACCAAAACCAAACATGGGGGCACCGCATGTTCTTTCAATCTCCCCCATTTTGGTAATTGATGACAATCACTTTCAAGAGAGTTTATACAAGGAATTATGCATCACCATGCAATGCAACAACCAATGATGCATGAGAATGAGATGCAAATGCTTAGGAACCAAAACCAAAGCAAGGAGAAAACTCAGAAGACTTCTCCACAAAACTCTCTGAAACTCCTCCCCCGTTGGCATCGATTGCCAAAATGGGTGAAAAGCTAAGAAGGCCAAAATAAAAGGTGTTCCTCCATAAATTGTGTATTTCTCAACAAGAGAGTGGAATGCAATACACATATCCAACTACCAATACTTGGAGGAAGACAAACTATATTGAGGCCCAAAGATTGCAACAAAAAGATATGACACAAAGACATAACAAAGAGAGACACAAGCAATCAGAAGATAACAATTGAAGCAAGCAATAAACGGATATCAATTGAACCAACTAGACCAATGATTCTACATGCCACAAGAATAAAGAAATTATGATAAGCGCAAAGGAGTGTTCTAAAGAAACTAGAGAAGCTCCCCATGATTTGTGCACACATAAGAATTTTTGTATTTGAATACAAAGTGCACAAAATAGGATCATAGCTCCCCCAAAATCAATAGAAACTCACATCCAGTGCAAGTGAGTATATGGGAAACAAAGCCTAGGACTTGCAACAAGCACATGGTTGAGCAACATGTAACAGAGGCGACTTAAGAATGGGCTCAACCAAAAAGATGTGTGTGAGTCAAGGCAATGCATTAGAGAAGACTAATGTACGGATGAGCATTACGCATCAATATAGTCTTGAAAGAATGAGATACACGGTGCAAGGCATGTCATTCCCACACACAACTAGCAACCGGGTTCACAAGCTCACAATAAGCATAAGAGAACCTATGCTTGTGACAACCCGTGGTGAAGATAGACGAAGAGAGGCTCATCAAGACGAGGGATACCAAATAAGATGGCAAAAGCCTCATAAAGATAAGCAAGAGGAAAATAATCTTCACCACACAAGAGTGCAACAAGATGCAACGATAGAGGACACGCACTCAAGGAAAAAGCTTTCACGGAGCCACCAAAGAAATAACATAAGAAAGACAGGGTGGACGTGAAAGAAAGGATATCAACTAGAGATGTAATTTCTCTCAAGTGTATAAGGTTCTATGTAGACGAAATCTTGATGATATATATATATCTACAAAGAAGGATGTACACCTGAAATAGTTACAACACGAAGGAACAAGATATCCACAAGGAAGTCATAAATATACCAATAAGATATTTGCTTGGAAGCATAGCACTTGGCTAGATATGGTCTTATTGTATATAAATGAAGTCCAATCACACAACCATCAAAGACATCACAACTAGCAACAAGAGGTCATCGTTGGGATGCTTTGAGAAAGGAAACAAGTATCACAAGATATGAAATGAATATCATGCCAAGATGCAACCTACACAAGGTTGAATGCAAGAAGGGAAATCATGAATAGATACTTGTTACCGAGATATCATTGGAAGGAAGTAGTAGATACCAATTGACGGTAGATAGTAGTTCATTGATCATCCTAGCTTGACTCCAATATGCACATGGTGACAACACCTTCCTTGAGAGTGAGCCGAGCATCCAATGCATCTCCAAAAGTTCCTAGAAGAACAACACAAACTAAACGGTACCCAAACTCATCGGGACCAAATAGTTAGAAACACCAATACATAGGACAAACTCCACATAAATATGTGCATATAGATATGAAAATGAATTTCATGAACATCTCATCCAAATTGAGACTAGGTGGAGTTTCCGCTATATATTGAGTCAAAGAAAGAAAGCATGCCAAATGAAATACATGAAGTAAACATGCATGCTCAAGACTTTCAAAACCCGAAACCAAAAGACAAAGAAATGCCAAGTGAAAAGGATACCAAATGGAGAAATCATCACTTGGAAGATATCATTAAAGATACATCAAGGAATGAGATATCCATTGATACACACTAAACTAAAGATGTCAAACTCCCAAAGAGAGGATGGTTCCAAACAAACCAAGCTCTCGACAAAGTTTCATGATGGCACAAAGTATCAAAAAGAAATGGCTTGCCTTCCACCAAAACACACTTGATAAGGATCACAAGAAGAGTGTTCTAAAGAAAATAGAATAGCTCCCCCACGAGTTGTGCATTATATAGGATTTGTATTTGAATACAAAATGCACAAGGTGGGATCACCGCTTTCACTATATCTAGAAAACACTAGACAAGAACAAGAAATAAACAAGATCCACAAGTGGTATGGAAGACATGGGAGTTGACACAAACCTTGGCAAGAGAAAAGGCAAGTAAAACAAAAGCCAATGTAAAGATGATCAACAAATTCTACCACACATAAGACTACCAATTGTCAAAGACAAGAAGTATTTAGAAAGAATTCCCGTGGTAGATAGCAAGGACATCCAACATCATCTTCACACCACACACAAGCAAATTGCAACTTGTAGAGCTAACATGCCACCTAGGAACAAGATAATCTACAATATCAATTCTAGGTGACAATATCTCAAATGTACACATTTTCTAGGCTTGTAATATGCACTTAGCATATTACTGCCCCATAATGTGATACCAATAAGAACTTAACAAGAGGCAATAAGAGGAACAAACAAGAGATAATTAATGGACTATTTAGAATTTGAATTTCTCATGAGGGATATACCACCAAGCGACTAGATAATCTTGTAATGTCAATACTAGATGGTATTCCTCATGTACACACATTTATAGGATTGTGAGGTGCACAAAGCACATCACTCCCCCAAAATGGGATGTTCCATTAATCTCTCACATGAGCCAAGTAGGATACAAAAAGAAGCAAAAAGGCTCAACGCACAACACACATGTACATGATGTGCAAACCAACACACACATACTTGATTGCTCAAGATAAGCAAGTTGGAAGCACAACATATACAAACACATGCAAGGAACAAAACCAAACACATGCAAGGGGGGCAAGTAACTTTCAAAGTAAACAATTTAAGTACAAGTTACCGCAAGGAGGCACATTGGATATAAGATAGAAACTTGATAATCCAATTGACTTGGCTTGAGACAATAAGAATGATGAAGTCCCCTTAATTCTTCGTAATGTAGCCAAGTCTCCAATGCCCTCCAACCAACACCTATTGATCAAGTTTGAGCTTGGTGGTCCCATCCGATGCAGATCTACCCAAAACAGTGTTCGCCATTTACGAGCATGTGTCATATCTCTACTCCTACTAGCAAGATGCACGTGCATTGCACGAAACATCAAGGTACATTTTGACCCATGCGGGAGTAATCCCATGTGTAAAAACTAATGATATCTCGAGAAAGAGGCGAGATAAGGTGAGGAGGAGTGGGAAGTGGTGGTGATTGGTGGTCGGATTGATGAGAGGCATGGGGATGGACGACACTGGCAGCGGCAACCATGCCAGATTGTTCCAGAGGCTTCCTTTTCTTTAATTGCACAACAATGAGGTTGTGGGAGATAAGGATGAACAAGGGGAGGCCTTATCTGCAAATGTGAAGAGAGGTGCGAGTATCATTTTGCAAAATTACCATAGTTTGCTTTCTATCCGTGAGATATAGATCGAACGGTCTATGTTGGAAGATGGCAGGCACACCATCATCGCCAACTCGGTTTTTTATAAGAGTAGAGATATAAACCTAAGCATGTGATGATGCTGTGCTTGCATTCTATCACAAATCGCCGTCGGATCTGGATCTGACGCATTACATAGCAAACTGCTGCAGTTTTACAAAAAGATGCCCACACTTGTTCCCATATTTACAAACAACTCCTTGTCTCTCACAATCAGCCTTATCTCTCCCACCACATCCAGAAGGCCATGGAATAATCTGGTGTGACGGCAGCTGTCGGCGGCGTCCACCCCCAAGCTTGGTGTTCCGTGAAATGCACGGGCATCTTACTTGTAACAGTGTTATGTTTATTCGCAAAATACTCCCTCCGTCCCTTTCGGTCGCTTGCTCTCGTGCTTGCAACCGATGATTCACTTGTTTAACCTGACATTGAGAAACACTTCGCTCAGATGAAAGGCAAACGAGCTTTTAGGAAGGGCTTGTCATGTCCTCCCTTCGGTTGCACCACGCGCTCCCCGTGGTGAACAACTCTCACTGTCAAAGAAACAGTGAACGAAAATGTTAAATACGGCGTGGGAAAAAGCAAAGTTTAGCTGGTCTGGGATGTCCTTGGCTGGAGTAGGACGAAGGCGGTCCATGCAGATTTGTACCAATGGGATAAAGGGGGCAAATTGAAAAAGGAACTTGAGAAACTTAGGCGTGGGATTTTATCTCCCGATTCCATTGCTAGGCAGAAGGAAAATTTTAACACATTTTTGTCTACGTTCCTTTGTGACGTTGGTTTTTTTTTTGCATTTGTACTTCCAGTTTTTCTCATTTAAAACCCTTTTCTTGCTAATGACGCGATTCAAGCTACTTTTTATTAACAACAACTTTGTTTTGAAGTTTGGGAATATTATCATACAACCATTTCGAATGCAACTGCATATCTTTCATGCGACGGGTACTTTCCAAGCACAAATCCTAAATATGCTACGCTCAACTAAGTGCACCAACAACCTATGCTAAACAAGATAGGCACTTAAGGAAACTAGCAAGCACAAACTATATCACAAGGTATGGAATTATAGGAAGAACTAAGCAATTCAACTAGCACAAGATATATTAATATGAGCAAGTATGAATTGCGGAAAGTGAAGGGTGTGGGTATGAGATAACCACAAGTGAGTCGAGGACGCGGATTTATCCCGAAGTTCGCACTATGTGAGAGTGCTAATCTCTGTTAGAGCAGTGCCGAAGCCAAAGCTCCAGGGCGTCACCAAGTGACTCACCGTATTCTCCCTTTCGAGTCACCCCCAACGGATGAGCCTTGGTTCACTCGGGGTTAGTCTTGAAGGCGACCACCACACCTTTACAATCTTCTCCGGAGCACACCACAACCACGGAAGCTTCCGGAGGAACTTGACCACCTAGGCCACTTCCCACCCTCCCCCGGAGAACCCCACAAAAGGAAGCTTCCATAGGAACCTTGGCCACCTAGGCCTCTTCACAAACTTCTCAAAGATACCACCAAACCGTCTAGGGGGCGAAGCCTCCAAGAGTAATAAACTCATGGGCTCTCACTCGAACAAAATTGATGCGGGGAGCTCAAACCAATGCAACAAATGCAATGCAAGGTCAAGCAACAAATGCTCAACTCACTCCCTCAATCTCACAAGATGCAACTCAAGAAACTGGGAGATTGAAGAGAGGGGATGCAATGGAGGAAATCAACAAATGACTCCAAGATCCATCCACACCCCCACCACCACCACCACCTTCACATTGAGGGGAAATAGGGCTTTGGGAGAGGTGGTAAGAGGCTCAAAATTGTGTTAGGAAAAGTGTATGAACAACACCCCAACCAGTGGGAGGGAGGAGCCCTTAAATAGCCAAAACCCAAAACTAGTCGTTGGGGCTCAACGGGCAGTTCCTGGACACCCCGTGCCCACGGGGGTTTAGACCTCAATGCCCACGGGATCCTGTGCGCACGCTACAAGCCCGTGCACATGGGGCCCCGTGCCCACGGGGGTCAAAAACCCCGTGTCCGTGGGGTACCCAGAACAGCCTGCAACAGCTTACTAAAACATTGATAACTTTGGCATACGAACTCCGATTTCGATGATCTTGGGCTCGTTTTGAAGCTATGGAAAAGCCCAAGGTCCTCACATAGAGAACCACCCAACATCAACAAGAAAGAATGATGCAAGTAATGCAAAAGTTTGAACTCTCTACATACGATGTGATCGAGCTACTCGCCCAAAAGTTCCTCTTCATAGTATGACTATCAAACCTAAAATCCGGTCTCCCACTAAACACAATGTGACCGGCAAAACTATGCAAACCTAGCTAATTTATACCTTTGCCTTGCACATTCAAATTGAGCTTGGTGGTGACTTTGATGCTTGCCTCAAGTTGGAATCTTTTTCTTGTCCATAATCACTTGGTGAACATACTCGAAATGCTTTCTCATATTGCAATGAGGGAAGCCTTAACTTAAGACCATCTTCACATGCACATTATCATGATGTGGACCACAAGATTCAAAGCATATAACCTCTGGCTTCTCATCTTGCATTTGGACACCTCGAGCCCGATGAGCATCACCACTTGATGTCATCCATACATAGGCTACTTGATTTGGCTTGATCAATCTAGGAGATACTAGCAACAAGAGAGAGGGAGTGCATCTTTATACCCTTGAAGATCGCTAAACGGAATCGTTACAAGAACGCGGTTGATGGAGTCGTACTCGCGGGTGATTCAAATCGTGAAAGATTCGATCCAAGCGCCGAACGGACGGCGCCTCCACGTTTAACACACAGCCCGGGGACGTCTCCTTCTAGGCAGAATCAGACGTTCTAATTAAACAACATTACGATTTCCGGATTGGAGTTTCGTGCGTCCACCGTCGGTACACGAAAGACATTGTTAGGGATCCTGTTGTTGCCAACCATGGCCCAGCTAAAGGAACAGCGTGGTTCCTGATCGTGTGTCATAAGGGGAACATTGTTACGGACCCTGCCTCAACAGGGGACACTGTTACGGAAACATTGTTGCCGACCATGCCTTGCGAACGGGAACATTGTTACCGACCATGCCTTGCGAACGGAAAACATTGTTATGGACACAGCTTATTTACGTAGGTGGACCAGAGGAAGAACACGCAGCTACCTAATTTTTTATTTGAGAAACAAACTTCTTTTAGCAAAATTTAGGAAACAGCTACTTACGTTTGTGTTTCATATACACTTTGTCTGCTTAAGCTAGTCCACCGGCCCAAGAAACAATCCAGGCCCAATCAACCACAGGTGAAGTAGATAGTTCCGTGGAGCAGCAGCCCAAGAGATATCCAGGCAGGCGATCGTACGGCTAGCAACGCCAAAGCTTTGTGGAGGCTCCCAGCTCGCCCTGTTATACTGTTTAGTAATTGTCTGAAATGTCTTCAAGGTCTTATAAAAGTGAACAGAGGGAGGAACAATGTTACGGGTTTCGGATGTATTCAAGCGTAGGCTGTGAAGGCAGAACCGGACCTTCTAAACAAAGTTACGATTTCCGAATTGGAGTTTCCTGCGTCCACCGCCGGCTACCCGAAAAACATTGTTAGGGATCCTATTGTCACCATCCATAGCCCAGCTAAAGGAACAGCTTGGTTCCTGACCGTGTGTCATAAGCGGAACATTGTTAAGGACCCTGCGTCAACAGGCGACATTGTTACGGAAAAATTTGTTACCGGCCATGCATTGCGAACGGAAAACATTGTTTACGACCATGCTATGCGAATGGAAAACATTGTTTACGACCATGCCATGCGAACGGAAAACATTGTTTACGACCATGCCTTGCGAAGAGGAAACATTGTTACCGACCTTGCATTGCGAATAGGAAATATTGTGAATTGTTTACGACCATGCTAATATAATAGGCAAAAGCACTGTATTTCCTTGAGAGAAACCGCAGGGTTTGCCTTTTTCTATCATAATCTTTTTGTTGATCACTGGAAGGCATCAAATGAAATCAGAATTCTATCGCCATAGCGGCACATTTTGAAAAGAAATCGTAGTAGTGAATTTACCATGACTCTCTCATGCGTTGGCAAATGATTTCAGGTTGCCAGCCTACCACGACGTTTCTATGTTTATAGAATAATTTTTTGAGTCCCGCAAAAAAAAAAGAATAATTTTTTTTGAGGCCTACCACGACGTGTGTGCCTGGAAGCCCAAAGCCCAAATAGAGTCCGATCCGGCTCCGAAGTCGAGAGCACACAACACACGCCGCAGCAGCTCCAAAGTTTCCCCACCGGAAACCCTCGCCGCCGCCGTCGACTATGCCGCCGACGACCCCGGTTCCATTTCTGCCGGAAGAGCTTCTCGAGGAGGTCTTCCTCCACCTCCCGCCGGACGAGCCGGAGCACCTCGTGCGCGCCTCCCTCGCCAGCAAGCTATGGCTCGGCCTCCTCACCGGCGCTCGCTTCCGCGGCCGCTACCACGACCACCATGGAGCTCCCCCCATGCTCGGCTTCCTATATACCCTGCCCTTCTTATGGTCCAGTCCGCTGTCGACAGACCCCCGCCCACACTTCGTCCCCACCACGAAATTCGCCGCACGCATTCCCGACCACCTCCGGGAGTACGATGCGCAGGACTGCCGCCATGGCCGCGTTCTCCTCAGGTATAAGATGCTCTTCATTTGGAACCCCATAACCGGCTGCTCCACGGAGCTGCCCACCTCCACAGAATACATGGAGGCCGAAAGCAGTGGGGCTGCGGTGCTCTGCGCCGTCACCGGCTGTGACCACCGCGCGTGTCATGAGGGCCCCTTCCAGGTCGTCTTTGTCTACCTGGACCAGGATGAGGGCGAGGGTGTTTGTGTTGCATCCGCAGCCGTGCTCTTGTCTGATTCCAGCAAGCGGCCCAATGGCAAATGGTGCGAGCCATGCTCTCGTCTTCATCTTGTGGATGATGCATTCATTGAGGCAAGACCCCCGGTCCTCGTCCAAGACGCACTTCACTTCATGCTTAGGCACTATGCGGATTATCGTCGTGTAGGAATTCTCAAGTATGACCTGGGCTCTAACTGCTTATCACTAATTGATGCGCCATTGGAGGGGCCTGTCATTGACGATGCCGCTACACTCATGGCGATGGAGGATGACAGCTTGGGATTTGCACATGTGGAAAGGTTAACCCTCAATCTGTGGTCAAGGCAGATTGGTTCTCACGGAGTTGCCTCATGGACTCAGCGTGCAATCGTCGATCTTGGGAACCTTCTCCCCGTTCAAAATCCCGAGGAAGATCTTGAACTGCTTGGATCTGTGGAGGGCAGTGATACTGTTTTCGTGACCACGGACATGGGCATCTACGAGATTAATCTCAAGTCACTACGATGGAAGAAGCTGTGGAAGACAGACAAGTTCTGTGCTTTGATTCCGTACATGAGTTTCTACAACCGCTGAGGTATATATCTATATCTGTAGTCCTTTTTTTTCTTCTGATTTGGGAATAAGCTTAAAGTATAAAATATAAGCTAGTGGAACATACAAGTCACTAGATGTCTAATCAGATTGGAAGTTATATTTGAAATGCATCCTAACAAACTTTGAGTGGTATGTAACAATAGAAGGTTACAACTAATTGTGCTTATTTGATTGGCAGTTTATATAGTATTATGTCATCTCCCTTTTGGAATCACACTGAAAAGTCTAAGTTTGCAGATTTTTTGCGGCGCATTGACAACATATGGTTGAGTATGTTTAAGCCAGGAGGCGACTCTCATCATCACAAAAAATGACCAACTTGGAGGCGACAGTGGTCTTTTGATGAATTATGCCATTATTTAGTAGCTGGTTTGGTGCAGCGTAAGCGAGTGATTGGATTATGTTTGTAATGAACCTCTAATTTCTTGCAGCGTCAGCTATGTGGCTTCTTGTAATTTGCTCAAAAATGCATCTGCAGACAATATCTTAGTGTTTCCATTTAAAAAACCGGTACAGTTTGCTCTCCCAGCTTTGATCCAATATCTGAATTCTCATCTTCAAAAAGAGGTGATGAGACATGTCTAGAGCTAGTGGTTCTTGTCGCTCAAGAGATGATCATGGGTTTCTGTATGCTGGCTTGCTGATTTGTCTTAATTTATCTTTTGAATTTAATTAGTGCTACATGTGAAGTGCTGATTTTATTGCATTTATTTTAGCAATCAATGTTATTATGTTAGTGAAATCTTGAGCTATAAGTTGAGGGAACTAACTGACTGAGAAGATGTGATCTGCATGACTGTATGAAGACCTCAAAGAGGATTTGCTTCAGTAGCTTCATAAAACTATCAGCTATTTGTTCATTGTTTCTTGCATATTTTTGCCAAAGGTGCATATAATACTAGACAGCAATATTAGTGATATGAAGATGTTTATATGTTTGGTCATAGAGTGCAAGGCTATAGTTATCGACTGATCATTGCAATTGCTTTTGTTTATCATACTTTATAGAATGGTTCATAGATTTCATTATTTCTTAGACAAGATCTTTTACTCAAAGGCATCAACACACATTTCTCTATGTTTTTCTGAACCTATACATAAATCTGCATGTCCTGGAAAAAACATGGATTTACATGATCTCGTCTTTCTTCAAGTCCGGACTATTCCTCCGCTGGGTTACTGAGTTGGCTCTCCCCATTATTCTTCATCGGACAACACACACTTAATAGAAAAGCGAGGTACCTTCTTGGAAAACTTCTCTTCTCATGATTTTGTTTCATATTTTCTTCATATGTGGGTGTTGGTGGTAGGTGGTTTGTTTTCTTACAGCAGGACATATATTTGTATATTATTTGGTTTTGTTTTCAATTAAAATGGAACCGGAGGTGGGGCCCCTGCTCACAAGTTTTTTTCTGGGGGATATTTTTATTTGCGCATTGCTGGAGAGTTGCTTGTTATGCTGGTTGAGTATGTTGAAGAGAAGGGTGCCACTCTAGTCAACAGGAGAGATGGTCATGATTTATCCCACCTTCATCGTGGCACATACTATCCCCTATTGTGGCACATACTTGCACATACTATGCGGGCACATACTATGATTAAGATATTATAATGAAGTAAAGCATGACTTTCCTGGTTTCTAGGGATTTGATACCCCACCCTTCATGAGATGAACAATTAACAACAATCCCACAAAGGTCAGCAACCAATTCGCGGAAAGGATGAGACATGGTTTACGGTTTATCATGACTGCTTTGAATTATTGCGCATTAAGATTCTGTCTACACAATTCTTCTGTTAATTGCCCAATATCTTCTCTGTATACTTTATAGTGGATATATAGCAATTCACTGAGGCAATCCAAGGTTATCTGTGAGGTAATATCTTAAAGTTTGAAGATCATTACAAATTTTAAGATTCACGATTAGGCTTTCCTACAGTTAGAAATAACAAGAATATTTCATGACTTTATAATCTATGCAGGGGACACATTTCAGAACAGTAGGAAAACGTCATGAGTTTGTTTCAGGCACAAAATACAGTTAGAACATAGTGTGCCCGTCAGAAAAACAAAGGCAGAGCTTTCTTTATAACCTTGCCGATAGAATTTCTAACATTATGCATGTGGCATCTTGGCAAGATATGTAATCCTGGAAGCATGGGAGTTTTCTATTTAGTTTGTTTATTTCTGCTGCCACCTATTTTATCAAAATATTTGCATTTTATAAAGATTACTACTTCACTACTAGTACTTGTCATCAAATGCAAACTAAAGATATCTGTTCTGAACTCAATTAGCAGCCTTGGCAGCTGAACAAAGTTCTCCTTTTCTGTGTGAACTAGTTTGTGTACCTTAATCCCGGCTGAATGAGAATCTTGATTTCAAAAGAGAGGGTTCACTTCTGGTATTATGCACCTAATGTGAATCTTTACCCCGCATGACAGGTGGCTCTGTTTAAGGCGGATAGCGCCGGCATTCCTTGTGATGACAATGGCAGACCCGAGTGATCAGAGTCTTCGTCTGGAAGGTCCACCTTTTCGACAACTCTCGTCTTGAGTTTTGACCTGGACGTCACTGTGGCCTGGCACGAGCAAACCTGTCCTCTGGAGCAGTTATATCTCCTGCACGAACGCACTCTACTCTACAGTACTCCCTCATTGTTCGTAAAGAGGGCATTTGAAGGTGAGGCAACCTTAACTCTAATTATTGATCTAGCTGAAACTTTGACCGGAGAAGTTGTAGTAACTGGTAAGGAGTTCCTGTAGAATGTTGAAATAGTAGTTCTGGAGAGGGACTTTGAAGGCGGAGAAGGCAATGACTGGACGGCTCGGGAGTTACATAATAACATTGTTAGCGAAGGAGAAGGAGAAGGTAAATGGCCCCTGCTTCCAGAAACGTGTTTGTTGGCCGTGAGGAGGCATTGAGATAATAACTCAACTGTTTTGTGGTAAAGGATCATGTGGAGAATGTGAGTTTACACATTGCTTTTCAGTTATTCTTTGTTTCTCGCACTCCTCCACCTGAATATTTGACAAGTTCCGTCATATTGGCACAGCGTCTTTAAAGTTGACAACTGCACATACAAATATGAGCACATGAATTCCTTGTTGCACCCTAGATTTTTTTAGAGCACTTGCTGATAAAATGATGCTTTCTTAATGAAGGATTTTGACCAACATAGTTTACTGTTAGTCTGGTACTGCTACTGACTAATCTATGCCATCTATTCATCGTGTCAGATGCTATGAAAATGGGGAAAAAGTGAATCCTAGCTTGTATGACCAATATAGTTTACAGAAAAGGAGAATGTATTCACTTTTGTCCATGAGTCACAAATTCATGTACTTCCCCTTCTACCATCTGTTCTTACAATGTTTTGTTTGTTCCTTCTAGGCCGAAGTACGTGTTGCTGTGAAACAAGCAAATGAAAACTGGAAGAATGTCTCCGACATCTGACAGTTAGTGAAACACTTTTGGAGTACCGATCACAGCTCTTGAATACGAGATCCCCATCTTTGTGCGAAAATGAATTTTACCAGTTGCCTACACAAGTTGCCACTGGTGGTTTTGAAAAGAAAAAAAAGACCCGCGCCATTATAATTAAGGAGGATGTGGGACATCAAGTTTTAATCTGCGAAATAAATTCAGCCCACTGGATTCGAACTTGGGTATATGCCAAGGTGCACAGCCGCACTCTTGCCACTGGTGGTTTTGATTTGTGACTCATGGACATACCATCAAAGTTTTTCTTCCTCCGTGATTTGTGACTTGTGGTAAAGGTGATATTTTGTCCTCAAACCATCGTGTGCTCTAGATCCTTGTGCACCGAGAACTGGAGAGAGCAATGAAAATATCTCTCTCTCTCTCTGGTGTTGCATGCCCGTGCCAAGGTTCTCGTCTATATGGAAAACTAATTTATAATATTTGAATTACCGAGGAGCACTGTAAATTTGCCGTCGAGGGACAGCGGTCCTCTCTTCCCCTCCCTCCCCGTACCCCTCGCGCCGCCCCCCCCCCCCCCAGCGGGGCGACCGGGGCGGCCCTCCCTCCCCTCGCCGCCCAGCCCCCTCCTCCCACCCCTCCTCCCGCCGTTGCCGCCGGCTGGCGTGGCCCGCGCAGCGTCGTGGCGAGGCCGGCGGTGGCGACCCTCTTCCTCTTCCCCTCGCGGTTCCCCGGCTCGGGCGGCGGTTTCCGGCGATGGTGCACCTTGGCGGGCGGTGCTCCGATGTAGATCGGGCGCAGATGCGGCGGCGGCGCGGTCCTTTGGCGGCGGTGGCGGCTGACGGCGTGGGTCGGCCGGCAGAGCCCTGCAGGCCCAGATCTGGGCCCTTTTGGGTCTGATCTGGGTCAGGGCGGGCTGGTCTGGCCTCCGGCGGGTCTCCTCCGGCTGGGCTGTCGGGATGCGGTCATTGGGATCGGCGGCTCCGCGCTGCGTCGGCTGCAACGCGGCGGCAGGAGCTTAACGGGCCCGTTCTGGGCCCGGCTGGGCAGGGGGTCCGGCGTGCTCCCGCGCCTGTGTCCGGTCTGCTACTGCTTGTGCCAGTGGAGGTTGTCCCCTCCCACGTGGATGTGGTGCTCCCGGTCCCTATCGGCGGTGGTCTCGTTTGGTTCGGCCGGCCTCGCAGTGTCTTCGATGGAGAGGCGACGATGGTGTCCTCGTGATTGTGGTGGTGCAGGGTGGTGGGCGGTTGGCGTGGTGGAGCCGCCGGTTGGTCCTGGGTTGTGGGTTTGAGGGGTAGGGCGAAATCCCTCTCGGGTCCGCCCGGCACCAACGCGGTGACGCCTGCGGGCGCCATCAACCTTCTTGAAGGGCGTTGGGAGTACCTCTCCCCCGCTTCCCTCCGTGTACCGGGAGAAATCCTAGGATTCGTCCGGGCAGCAGCGTCGTCGTCGTCGCAGTCCTTCCTGAAGGTGTTGCTTGGTTCGTGGCGACTCGATGGCATTGGAGCGTGGTGGATATCTTTGATGGACGCAACGGTTGCGGGATGCTTCAGCTTTCGTTCATCCGGTGCTGCCGACATTTCTTTCTTTTGCTTTTCTCTTGTTTTTCTTTTGGGCATGGTTGTGCTGTTTGCCCCAGCGTCGAACTTTTGGTTGTATCGGGTGGTTGCTATATTAATATAGCGGGGCGCAAGCCTATTTTGATAATATTTGAATTTTTCCAAATATAAATTTCATATTTAAAAAAATACCGGGCTCCAAGAAACCCAGGAGCCAAGGTTCTCGTCTATATGGAAAAATAATTTATAATATTTGAATTTTCCAAATATAAATTTCATATTTTCAAAAATACTGAGCTCCAAGAAACCCAGGAGCCAAAATGGCACAATGTGGATGGTGTTATGATGTTGATGTGTTATCCTTGCCTTAAGACTATTTTTCATATTCTATTCTTATATGTGCGGAATTTTTTGAAAAATGCTACGTACATTGCTAAGGTAATATACATGTCACATCATATATGTCATATAACTTAAAAGTTAGGTTTTATAGTGTTGTTTTTGTTCCATGCATAGATAAAATAGCTTATAATCACCGGAGTCAAAGTTTGATCCCTTAATTTTATACTAGTCGGATCAATGCTCAAGTGCCAAAACCATATTTAGCGTTGATCGATTGTTGCACTAAAAGTGATTTTGACGATGACATGGAGTGGACGACTAGAAGAATGAAATAGGTTCAAGACTGACTTGAAATTTTTGTTTTTTTGGCATAAAACATATTTTTTTCCCTAAAGGTTGCTCATTATTTAGATCAAAATATTTAAGAAAAATAAAATGAAATATAGGATAACAACATAGACCATAAATATGTGTTAAGATTTTTTAAATGTACAAAATAAGTCAATTTAATTCTTAAAATTCCATTGTTTTTCTAGTGTATTATGCATTTTAATTTCTAGTTTTTCTATTTCTATTACTTCCTTTCCCATTTTGTAAGAAACTTTCATTGTCAAACCCATTTCTTGGCATAAACATAAGAAAGCTTTGATGGGCGATGGAGGGGGAGCCCGAGAATAAATTTGGGTATATTGCGCTGACTACTTGGCCTTAATAGGTTCCCTTTTTTTTTTAAGACGGCTTGGCCTAAAGAACCCTTGAAATCAAATACTGCTAAATAGAACCTCAGAATTTTAGATATGTGCAACGTTTGTAAAAATATCAACACCTCAAATGTCCATGAATGCAGAAAACCTTCCTCGAGGATATGACTAACCAGAGACAATTTTTCAAAAACAGTCAGTTGCTAAGGATATCTAGTTATATACACATTATATAAAGTGTGTCAAGGAATACTCCAACTAATAGCTTCGCTGACTCCATGACCGAGTTGGCCCAAACTCCATGGAGCCAAATGAAGATCGAGGGACCCCTGAAGTAACTACGATTCATGGACTTTCGTGTAATTACCGAAATATGCCACCAAGAAAGATATCAGTTTAATTTAAGGTTCCCTTGTAGCCGAAACCCTAGTCATGACCCTGCTGTTGGTCACTCCTCCAGGCACCTCAACCCCATGTAGCCCTGACGACAAGCTCTTCATCCAGCCATCGTGAAAAGCTCGGCCGCCTCCCGCCTAACTCGCACTGCCTTGACACAAGCTCCTCTTCCCGCCGTCGTGATGAGCTCAACCTCCCGCCGACCTCAAGCTATCAAAGCCTCTCACCGGCCCACCTCCTATCCATGAGATATTTCCGATCACAACATGAATATCTACATGACCTTATATTTTAGAAAAAGAGACACTGTGATGAAACTTCGCCACTCCCTCTGATCCATATTAATTGGTGCTGCTCTAGTAGTACTTGAAAATGTCTCTTCAAAATGGAAAATTATTTGTGGTCCTTGACTATTGCTGGAGTCCAACATTGTCCCCTCAATTCTAATACCAGTTGGATATTCATCGCTTGGGTGTTAAACGCATACAGCACTCCGCTGCAGCAGCTCCAAAATTTCCCCATCCGAAACCCTCGCCGCATCCATCCACCGACAATGCCGCCGTCGCCGCCGGCGCTGCCGGACGAGCTCCTGGAGGAGGTCTTCTTCCGCCTCCCTCCGGACGAGCCCGAGCACCTCCTGCGCGCCTCCCTCGTGAGCAAGGTCTGGCTCGGCCTCCTCTCCGACGCTGGCTTCCGTGCTCGCTACCGTGACTTCCATGGAGCTCCCCCCATGCTCGGCTTCCTTTGTTCCTCCTGGCGCCCCAACTCCGTCCGTGAGGTGGAAGATAACATCCCGCACTTCTTCCCCACCACCAAATTCCGTGCGCGCATACCCGATGATGACTGGGGGGGATGGGGCTACACTGCGAGGGACTGCCGCCACGGCCGCGTTCTCCTCGGCAGCCAGTTTTGGGACCCCGTTCCGCTCGTCGTTTGGGACCCCATGACGGGCCGCCGGAGGGAGCTGGACCAGCCCAGCCAGGTCGGCAGCAGCTTTGAGCTGGACCAGCCCAGCCAGGTCGGCAGCAGCTACGGGGCATGCGTGTGTTTTGTGAGCGCATGCGTGTCCTTGCCGATGACGGCTGATTGGAGCAAGCCGTGCTCTCATTCTCGTCTTGATAAGTGGGGCGAGCCGTGCTCTGCTCTTCATCTTGGTGGGTACACTCCATCCTGGGACGAAATGGCACCTGTCTTTGTCCAAGGCGCACTTTACGTCAATCTCGTGTACTATGAGCAAGATGATCACATTGCAATTCTCAAGTACGACCTCATGTATCTAACTGCCTATCGCTGATTGATGCACCGTTGGCTGGGCCTTTCAATCTCAATGCCGCTAGCCTCATGGCGATGGATGATAACAGTTTGGGGTTTGCACATGTGGATAAGGTAACCCTCCAATTGTGGTCAAGGCAGACGGGTTCCGACGGCATTGCCTCATGGACTCAGCGTTCTGTCATCAATCTTAATAACCATCTCTCCATTCAAAATCCCAATGAAAGACTTGGACTGATTGGATCTCTGGAGGGCTGTGATACCATTTTCGTCACCATGGGCCTTGACATCTACGAGCTTAATCTCAAGACATTTCGGTGGAAGAAGCTGCAGAAGAGAGAAAAGCTTCGTGGTTTGATTCCGTACATGAGTTTCTACAGTCCACAAGGTATATTTGTATCTATAGCTATACGTCCTCTACATATTAGTTAGTGGGACAAACTAAACATTGAATGCTTAATCCGATTGAAAGTTATATTTGAAATGTGCCCGAGTAAACTTTGAATGCTATGTAATTTTGACTAATTATGCTTACTGATTGGCAATTTATATAATACCATGTCATCTCCTTTTTGGAATCACACTGAAAAATTTACGCTTGCAGAAAGAGTGATCCCCGGTGATGCGGCGCACTGACAATGTATGGTTGAGTATGCTTGGGGCAGGAGGCCATTCTCATCAAAAAGAAATTGGAGGCTACAAGGGTCATCACTATGTAGTTGTTGGTTTTGTGCAGTGGTGCTTTTTTTTCATGCTGTTGTTGGCTTTTTCCACTAAGCTTATAATTTCCCCCGCCAGTAGCTATGTGTAAGTGGATGAATGGGTTTTCTTGTAATGAACCTCCAATTTCTTGCAGCGTCAGCTATGTGCTCTGTTGTCAGTAGCCATGAACTCTACAGTTTGCTGTCCCAACTCTGATCCATTCTTTAGATTCATCTCAAAGGATGTTCCGTTGATGAGATCATGAGAACATGCCCGGGGTTAGTGGTTCTGTTGCCCAAGAGATGATATGATTATGATTTCTGCATGTTGGTGTGCTGATGTGTCCTAATTAATCTTGTAGATTTAATTAGTGTTACCTGTAAGTGTTGATGACTGACCATCCTCAGGGAGCTACCATTAAAACTGACTTGAACATTGCAGGTTTTAAGGCTGTTGCAGATGCTCCTGGAAGAATTCCTCTCTGAAACCTGATGTAGGCTAGCAAGCAGCATTTGCACAGAGCCGGATGATCATAGGATCAACATCATTATCATGGCAAGTTGTGCTGCTGTCAGCTCTCCTCTTCAGGAAGAAGCAAAAGCTCTTCTCTTTCCAACTGAGGTTGCAAAATTAGTCCAGATTCAGCAGGCAATGCTCCTAACAGATAACTATCTATTTTACCCCCCTCTGCTTACTGTACTAGATAACTTCAGCTCACAGGGCTATGCAATGCCCAATGTTGCTCAGTCTGGAATTTTTGTTCACAAGGACTTGAAAGTCTCAGATGTAAAATGTGTTTGAATTCGCAAGAAATGGAACCCTAGTGCGCCTCCTTCTGTTCAAATAAATAAGTAAATAATGTTTGGTCAGAGAATGCAAGGGTACACTGATAATTGCCAGTACAAGTAACCTCTGTCCACTGATGCTTGTTATATATAGTTGACAAGTATATTTATATTGAACGTGCTTGACAGCATTATTTGGTAAATCTTGTAAATTAGGAAACTGAACCCATCAAAGTGCACATATATGTAGGAGCTACTCATTTGAGTGTATAGTCTGTATTTTGTCTATGGTGGTGTAAATGAGGTGTGGCGTGTTGATGAAGATGATAGAGTTGGTTCAGAAAATTATAGACAATAGCGGGTGAATGGTTTTCTTGTACTGAACCTCTAATTTCTTGCAGCATCAGAGATGTGCTCTGTTGTTTCTATAGACAGTAGCTTATTCTTACCATTTAACAAGGCAGTGGGAAATTTGATCTGATCTCGCACATTTCTTAGAGGCTTATAACGATCGAGGATTGAGGATATGTCACATCGCTAGAGATTTTGAATGTGGTGTGGCAAATAATTGTGCTACATGCTCTTTGAAAAGCTGTGCATTGTATCCCCCTCTTCTTACTGTACTAGTGCACTTGAGCTCACAGGGCTATGCAGTGCCCAATGCTGCTCAGGCTGAGCAACTTTGTTCACTGGGACTTCAAAGTCCTGGATGTAAAATGCTTTTGAATTCTCAAGAAATGGCGCCCTAGCTCCTCCTTATGTTCAAATGAATAAATACATTATTTTTCTGTCAGAGATTGCAAGGGTACAGTGATCATGCCTGGGCGCAGGTCAAACAATTTCAGATGCTTTGTTGCTTGTTGTAGAGTTAATGCAGCAACAGGCCTAATCATGCACTAAATGCTTTCCCCCTAATCATGCAGAATCAGCTTAACTCTTAATCCCATGATGCAAAAGATCACCATGTCTCAATGCTTTTCCCCTAATCATGCAGAATTAGCAAGCCTCCGTTCAGGGGTGCAGGTCAAACAATTTCACTTCCTGCTGGACAACAAAAAATACTTTGTCTGTACTGGCTGTTTAGCGTCAGATCGCGTTTTTTAACGGACTGCGTCGCGGGGAGAGGCTTCCAGCCAGCGATTGCGCCATGATCGCGCAACTTTCGTTCGCGATTTAAAATTTGGTGATTCCTGACGTGATCGATTGTTGCACAAAGGTTCTAGATGTTGATAAGCATGATGCAAAATGAGAGACCTCTAGTGTGAGATAATATGTAGGCATGAAAAGGCGGCAAACCAAATGCGGCAACTTGATTCAAAGATATTAAGACATTGATTATAGAAGATAAGACATTCCAATTATGAGGAAAACAGATTAAAGTCGGTTGGCTCTGTCCATCCGTAAATCCTGTGACAACTAGTAGGTTCATTACAAAGATAATCCCTTCACCCGCTTGTGCATGTCATTTAACACCGGGAATTATTAAGCTGGCCGACTAAGTTACCAACAAAATGACAAAACAAACAGCATTGCACCAAACCAGCTATTAATAGTGCATAATTCATCACGAGACCACGTTGCCCCTTCAAGTGGTCATTTTTCCAATTGATGATAGTGGACTCCTGCTCTTAAGCACATTCAACACTAAGCCATCAATGATCTTCATCATAGGGGTTGATCCTCTCTGCAAACGTAGATTATTAGTGTGATCGGTAGCATAAGAATAACCAGGTGTAACATTCAATTATAGTACATAGCGCTCAAAGTTTTCTTGAGCCTACATACACTATCACAAATTAAAAACATCAAATATAAATTTTCATCTGGTTAAACATCAAATATAACTAGGTGTAAAATATTTCAGCACGACATTTACTTTGGGACAGAGGGCTTATTATTTAAGGGTAGTTGTTACCAAATCAGAAAGAAATGGTCATATAAATATACCTTGTGGATTGTAGAAACTCATGTACGGAATCAAAGCACTGAACTTCTCGCTCTTCCATAGCTTTTTCCACATGAGGGACTTGAGACTAATCTGGTAGATGCCAAGGTCTGTAGTCACGAAAATGATATCACTGCCTTCCATGGATCCAATCAGCCTAAGACTTTTATTGGGATTCTGAATAGGGAGAAGGTTCTTAAGATCGACAACTCTATGCTGAGTCCATGACGCAAGGCCCTCGGCACCCGTCTGGAATGAGCCTGACCATAGGTTGAGGGTTAACCCGTCCACTTGTGCAAACCCCAAATTGCCACCCCCCATGGCCATGGGGATAAAGGAATGGTCTTTGAGTGGTAAGCCATTAGAGCGCACGTCCGGTAGATCAATCAATGACAAGCCATCGGAGGCCATGTCGTACTTGAGAATAGCCATGTCATGAACACCATCAACAATGGAAAGCATGTAGTAGAGTGCGTCTTTGATGAGGACAGGGGGCATTATTTCCGGAATGAATGCACGCCTAGCTTCAAGTTCAAGACCAGTGCTCAGGGTCCACTCAAGCTCAAGCTCAAGATCAAGATCAGAGCTCTCGTTCCACGCATCATCCATCTCCAGCAACGCGACGGACGCGTGTGCAACACAACCATCACCGTCACCGGTCGTGAAAAAGACCACACGGACGGGGCCCCCATCACACAAGCGGTGGTCACAGCCTCTCACAGCACAGACCACCGTGGCCCCATTCCTCCAGCATCCATCGGGCCTCTCCAGGTACCTCGTGCAGCCCGTCATGGGGTCCCAAACGAACATCGGGGCGGGACACCCAAAGGGGTTTTCAAAGAGAACGCGGCCATGGCGGCAGTCCAACGCTTCATAGTCCTCCCATTCCACGACATCGGGAATGCGCGCGCCGAATTTCGTGGTGAAGGCAAAGCGTTGGACGGGGGATTCTCCTTCGTCGCTGGGGCGGTCGGCGTGGAGCCAGGAATAAAAGAAGCCCAGCATGGGGGGAGCATCATGGAACTCTCGGTAGCGAACGGAGAAGCTAGTGCCGGTGAGGAGGCCAAGCCAAAAGCTGCTGGCCAGGGAGGCACGCACGAGGCTCGAGGGCTCGTCCGGTGGGAGGCGGAGGAAGACCTCCTCGATAAGCTCGTCCGGCAGCGTCGGTGCAGGCCTCGCCGCCGGAGTCGGAGGCGGCGGCATTGTTGTTGGTGGAGGGTAGGAAGGATCTAGATGGATGTGGGCGGGTTACTTGTCACGGAATTCCCCTCGGTCTGTTCGAACTAAAGCAGAAAGATAAATCAGAGAAATGAAGGAGGAAGAGGAGGGGAGTAATCAGTGGAGAAGACTCACCTTGAGAGTTGAGACGTCGGGAAGCGTCCCTGCCGCCGTCGTTGATCGCTGCCGGGGACGCCTCTTGGTGGTGGTCACGGGCGGAGAGATGGCCTACGGGGAGGGGAGGAGGACATGACGGGGGAGAAACCTAAGTGCAGATTAGATTAGGAAGAAATAATTGTTCTTCCTTCAGAATAAAAACAGACGATTAGGAAGGAAACGTCACCTGCACCACGTCTCTCTCTGACTGAGCCAATGACAATGAGCGTCTCGCGTCTCCCAAATAAAAATAGACTTTAGCACATCATTTCTCATTTGATGGTGCTGTCGATCACATGCTGGTTCGTTGACCAAGTTTATAAATTTAACAATAAGGATCGTCGTCGCTGGCGAACGTTGAGAGACGTGCGACGCATCATGATCCCACCGACACCGATTGATCCAACGTGCATGCAGGTGGCGACGTCGAGCGTGCGCTGGATCAGACGGACGACAGCCGCTCGCTAGCTGGAGGTCACCTTGATCGGCACGTTTTTTTTTGTTTTCCGATCAGTACTTGATCGGTTTGTGTCACCCGCCATCGCCGCCGACACCCGACGCCTCTACTTCGACACATGCACGACCGGCCGGCTACTTCATCAACCCGGTGGCCTCGCGCGACAGGCGGCCCCTCAAGTTCGTCGTCCGCGCGCCAGTCCGCCCGTCGCCCTGCGCAAGCCGTCACCATCCTGCTTTGATCGGGACACCTGCATCGCCTACACACGGCGGCCTCGCGCCATGCGGCGGCCAATAATAGCCATTGCTCGCGCGTCGGCTCGCCAATCAATCCACGCCACCCGCCTCCGCCGCGTTTGCACGGTGGCCCTGCGGGCTGCCTCGCCGGCCTCGTCCCCGGCTGCGTCAAGCCGGCTGCATCAGGCCCGTCGGCTGCCTTGAGCTCGGGCGCCGCTGCTTCGTTGGTCGCTGGGGCCTCGTTGCCCGGGCGCCGGCGCTGCTTTGGTGGCCCGGGTGCGGGTGCTGACCCGCTCGTCCGCACGTCGTCCGATGCTGGCAACATCGATGCGTGCCTTCGTCCACGACGTGTCCCCCAGCCTGGCAAGCCTAGTGTGGTGTTTCGTCAACTTCGTCTTTGACCGTCTTCGCATGACCAGTGTTGGCAACACCGACGCGTGCCTTCGTCTATGACGTGTCCCCGAGTTTGGCACAACCGATGCAACGCGTCGTCAACACCATCCTCCTTCCAGCGCACCACTACTTCGACACCACTGCGCCTATGACTAACTCGGCTCCTCCTTGCACCCGTGGTTCCGCGGTGACATCCTCGACACCGGCTACCCTGACTCGACATCGACAATGGCATTCTTCGCACGGCTACCTCGACCACGGCTCCACCACCCACGCTCTCGGCTACCTCGACAAATGACACAAAGGGCTACCGCCTTGCTTGAGCAACCTTGTCGGTTTCCATTCCAGTCACGACTTCAAGATGCATCGACCGTTACGGCTGTGGGGGGGGGGGGGTGTTCGTCGGTGTGCTTTCGGATTCTTGTCCAGTCTCACCGTCTGCGTCGCTACCGTTGTGACTGCGGGGGGATGTTGAGTATATTGATTAGATTGGAAACATAGGTTAGACTAGGAATGTTCTGGCTTGCCTTGTACTCCAAATAGATCTTGTACTCCTATATATATGCCCACCAGGCTCAAGTAATACATCAACATTCCACCAATCCCTCTCTATTCCCTTCTAACAATAAGAACTGACATTTTTCTATTAAGAAGTGGCATTTTTCCTTTTACTAAGATATGTCATTTTAATATTAAAAGATGGCATTTCTTATATTACGGGAAGCCATTTTCTATATTAAGGGATCGCATTTTTGGTTATTAAGATATGCCATTTTTCTATTAATAATGACATTTTTTTACTAATAGATGGCTTTTTTGGTATTTTCTATATTAATAGATAGCATTTTTGGTTATTAAGAAATGTCATTTTTCTATTGTTTATTAAGAGATGACACTTTTTATTTAAGAGATATATTTTTATTAAGAGATGTTAAGAGATGCCATTTTTTAAGAGATGTCATTTGTCGTTGTATTGAACATGGGTGTTTGACAATGCACAGACAGTTGTAGCCTCCTCGCCGGTAAGAGCTTGGCAGAAAACGAACTTATGCCAAGCACTCAAGACTTGGTAGATAAAAACCATGAAGAAGACTTCCATGTAGGTCATCGCGAAGTACTAAGGAAGTATTGAAAAGCCGACAAGCTCCAAGTCGGCAAGGTTCGGGCCGGCAAGCACAAGACCGACAAGCTCCCTCCATCGCTCCATCTCAGCAGCCTGTCAGAAGCTTGCCCACAGATGGCAAGCACGCATGCGGTTAGGTGAAACTTGTTGGGGGCACATGTCAGTTCGTCGTTTGAAGATCAACTTTACAGACACCCATCCTGATGCCGTGTCACGATAATAAAAGGTAGCTGGGATAACGGTACAGGTGGACCAGTGCGCCCTTGCCGGCATTCACCCAGCATGACACCTAACAGTGTATTTAATACATTTGTCATATACCGTCAGGGTTAGGTATGATAGCACTGTAGTCACTATTACCCAATGTAATTACCATTTTGCCACTGTGGTAGCTCCTTTCATCTATAAAAGGAGGGCAATGAATACCTTTACAAAGGTCGACACCCTGCCCATTTACAGTAGCTAGCTGCACCTCTCGAGCATTTTGTCAGCAAGGTTGCGTTCTTGTAAACGCAGGGCTCAAACACGTCATCAATCCACCAAACCAGGTGTAGGTTTTATGCTTCACACCGGCCCGACCCTGGCTAAACACTCGTGTACTATGTGGTTGTTGCGGCTCTTCGTGTGTTGTGTAACCATGAGTAGATTATCCTGAAGTTCCTCCCGGTCGTCATTACCAGGAATTTGCATCATTCCCGAGGAAATCCTTAGGTCGAGGACCCCAACTTGGGTGTTTTCGCCTTAAGGGCAAGTGTATCACATGGGCCAACCTCTCGTGACATTGAGTGTCTCTCTGGCGTGCCATCATATCAGGGGTTCCTAGGGCGCGCATAAGTCGCTTGGTTTCTTCATTTTTCTTTTCATTTTTCCTACTTCTGTTTCTATTTCTTTTCTTTTTACCTTTTTTTCCTTTTTGTGTATTATACAAAATTTATTGCGTGTTACAAAAACATTTATCATATAGGAGTATAAGAAAATATCACGGTATATTACAAAAAGTTCGCCATGCATTATAAAAATGTTCATCATATATTAGAAATTGTTCAATAATGCAAATATTCACTGTGTTTTTGTAATTTCTTCAGCATATATTACACAAATGTTCATCGTATATATTCATATTTTTTATATATATGATGATCATTATTTCAACCTATATATTCAATTTTTTAAATGTTCATCGTATAATAAAAAAAGTTCATCATGTTTTATTAAAATGTTCAGTGTGTATTTAAATAATGAGCACCGTATATGTAACTTTTTTATTGTACAGAAAATTATAAAAAAGTAAACTTGTGAAAAATATAAACCAGAAAGAAACAATGACCAAAAACGAGCAATTTTATTTTTAGAGATCCAGAAACCAACAGCTACAGTGCATGTACATGTTGCTAGAGTACACGTGATTCTTATTGGGCTGGGCCAATGCGCGAAAACGAGCGATTTTATTTTTAGAGGTCTCAGAAAAGGGTATGGTTGAGATGGTTAGGTGGACAGTGGTATCCCCAACCCACCAGGGTTCAAATCCTGGTGCTCGCATTATTCCTGGATTTATTTCAGGATTTCTAGCGATGCGCTTTCAGTGGGAGGAGACGTTCCCGTCGACGACGAGGCGCCTACGGTGGCTTCGTAAATCTCAAGATGATATGCCGGCTCAGTCTTTCGGAGGTGCTCATAGGGGTAGGGTGTGCGTGTGTGCGTTCATAGAGGTGAGTGTATGCGCGTGTATATGAGCGCTTGTGTCTGTACTGATGCTAAAAAAAAAGGGCGAAGAAAAAAATTCTAAAAAAGGAGGTCTCAAAAAAACTTCCGGGAAAGTGTATAGGAGCAGACCTCTTCCCGTAACGGATTCTACTCAAACTTGGCAGCTACCGACGTAAGCCCCGGCTAAAAATAAGGACATCAACAACAAACTTATTGACAGATCCCATCCAGGAAGAAAGAGAATCACGGCGGCCCATGGAGCGCTACTTCTCCACGGACGTGTTGGCAGACATCCTGCGGCGGCTGCCGCCGAGCTCCCGCCGCCGGGCACGTCTCGTCTGCCGTCACTGGCGTGACGTCGTCAACAGCCGCACCACCGAGATGCAGAGCCGCGCCAGCCCCCTCATCTGGGACCCCAGAAGCGGCATCGCGTACATCATCGACGACCTGTCTTCATCGGCGGCCGCCGCGGGGAGCTGCAAGCCGCTGTGGAAGAACGCCGCGAAACGCACATACAGCGATAGCTCGGTGCAGCTGGTCGGCACGTGCAACGGCCTGCTCTGCCTCTGCGACAACGAGTAGCGCGCCGGCGGCGCCGTCACGGTCGTCAACCCGGCCACCGACGAGACTCTCGCTGTCCCGGCGCTGACGTGCGCGGCACAGCTCGTCGGGCGCACCACACAGACAAAGCGGAGCGAGACCAAGGCATGGCACGAGGCCTACAGCTTCGCGTACCATCCGACGACGGGGAAGTACAAGGTGGTGCATGTCCCGTGCAGCTACGAGCGGGTCTGCGAGTTCGACGCCGTCCACTTGCTCACGCTCGGGGAGGCCACGTGGCGGGAGGTGCCTGTGCATGCCGGCCCGGGCTGCCCCAAGTGCGACCTCGCCGCCGGCATCGTCAACATCGATGGCATGGCCTACTGGCTCTGGGTCACGCCCAGCGGCGCCCGGAAGGTGGCGGCGTTCGATCTGGACGACGAGCACGTTGTCACTCCCGCCGCCCCGCCGCTGCCCTCACTGCCGCCCGAACACATGTGCTACCACCTGACGGAGGTGCGCGGGATGCTGGGCGTGGTGAGCCACGCGTGGGTTCTGGAGAAGGGACAGGGGTGGATCCACCGGTACGTCGTCGGGCAGCCTGTCCCAGTGCCGCACTTTGCGTACGCTGGCGGGTGCGTCCACACGGTGCGCAACAGGTCGTCCTTCTACGCCCACTGGCCGAAAGATGCGCCGCCGTCCGGATGGAGGCTGCGGCGCGACGACTGCCGTGGTGCGGTGCGCGTCGGCCACGCGGACCAGGGGATGTCGCTCGTTGACATGGGAGGCTACTCCTTTGACAACTACCCGACATTTGCCTACGTCAAGACGATATGGAGCCACTTTGATTAATTTGATCAAATTAGGGTTTTCCTTTTTGTTTGGCTGCTGCTTAATTTGCTACTTATTATTTTCCATTAAAAGCTGCAAGTGCATCACTAGCCCATATGCAGTAATCGCCTTGGTGACATAGCCCAATTCCTTTTATTAAAACTCAACTCATTATTTTGAGGTCAGCAATGCCTACTGAATCAATGTGAAATAAAAAGGAAATTACAATTTAGAGACGAGAAAACTTGAGTCTCTATATGATATATATACTTAGTCTTGCGAATATCCCTGAACATACATGCATACGTAAGAGTTCAGATGATGAGCTTCAGATGCTCGGTCTTCAAAGGCAAGCCCATGGTTTTGCCTACCCTCCGCCTGGCTCCGGCTAGTAGATTGGTAGAGTTTTAGTCCTCGCAAGGCCAACACTCGGTAAGGATAGATGGCGGTGCTTTTTCTTTGAGTCATTCTTTCATGCTCCAATCCTCCCCATGTTCGTCTGTCGCGGCAGATTAGTCGAAGCACCGGCGTAGATTCCTACCAACTCCTTGCGGCAGCGAGGTTAAAGTTTCCCGCCATGCGTACGCTACAACGAAATTTGGTGTCAGGTTTTTTAGATTGATCCAAGGATTCAACGACGACGGCTGCAGCTCAAGGTGCTGCTTCTTAGGGGCACATGCACGAAGACTTCACAGCTGTCATCGATAATGTCAAGTAGGCTCCATTATGGGAGCGGCGCGTCGGCCACGGCAATGGTCGTTCGGTAGTCCATGAATCGCAATGTAATTTTTATTATGTATAAGGTGCTTTGTACTTCCGGCGGTTCTTTATAATAGATCTGATCCTCCTCGGAGAAAAATCTGCCTCTGCATCTCCTTTCAGGTCAGTGCGACCACCCTTACCTTGACGAATTTCCCTGAAGTCAAGGATTGGGTAAACCCTCTCCCTCCACCCAATCCCCCACTCGCCCCTTCCCCTACAACCCCTGCTACCATCTGCATTCAATTAAATCTCCAGCAGCAGCGCGGCCCCAAGCATCCTATCAAATATATGTACAGCAAACAACACTAAGAGAGGAATTTCTAGTGGAGCTGGTCTCTACCAGATAGGCTGCTGCCGCGGGATCACGCCATGAGATTTGTGTTGTATTCGAGCGGTCAATGCTCGGAGGTTAGCTTGCATGCCCAACTGCTACCAATATGTATAGATGTACATATACAATAGCGTATACAAATCGGCAGGACGTTAATATCTCTAGGTTATTGGACTTTCCATCGCGGGGCACTATGACCTCATTGGACGTCTAGCGGCTGATAGAGGAAATTTCTCAATTCCGGCGGTGGCTACATGGAGGCGGAGTTCAATGCGGGGATGACCTTGGCGAGGTGAGTAAATCTATATGACAATGCTATTGTCAGCATTGTGCTACTGCAACTTTCCTATTTTTGAGTGTTGCTACAATTAACTGGGTATCTGCGGTAAATTTCCTGCATCTATAGGTTTGGAAGCCGGTTTTGTTCTGAAAGTTCTATTCATGAGATGAATTTTCTTGATTCATCAATGACATTCACTCAACTGCTGCAAAAGCTGGCACTTTCCATCATCGCCGAGATACCTATGAGAAGTGTACGCTAATCCTGTTTAACTTACCCCTGACAGTTGTATTTACTTTTGGTTTTTTGGTATAATTGAATTAATTTGTTTTTATGTACAATCATGTACAAATTTAATTCAAAAGGTGATTCTTTCATTAGTTCTGGCAGACAATCTAAAGAGTGGGGACACTTAAAGGTTACCAACAAAATTGATTTAGATGAGTAGAACGAGTACGCTTTAGAAAATACCAACATTTCCTCACATGTTACTATTGTTTCCATATTGATTCTTGTTTTCCGCAGATTCATTTATGCAGATGATGAGAATGCAAGACAATCTGTAGAAGATGAAGGATTTAATGATGAAGAGATTTCTTTTTCATAATACAAGGTCTGAACCTTATGAACGGTCGGTGGCGTCCAATTTTCACTCATAATTCAATTGTGTAGAGGATGAAGTTAATAAAGGAGAAGTTAAGTCATTGAAAAGATAACAATTAGGACAATCAATTATGTTATTTTAATTGGTTGTTTAGTGGTAACATGCAGTCCGCATTCATGTTCATACTAGGTTAGGGTGGCATAATAGAAGATTCTATGCAGAAGTTATGCAAAAATAGATCATATGGAATGGTCCAAACAAAAATAGAAATGAAATTTGAATCCTTGAAGGAGGTGTATCAGTTCTACAATATGTATTCTTGGCCTCTTGGGTCACTGGTTTCAGTATTAAGTGTGATGACAGTTACATGAATGGAAACCATGTTAGGACAATGCGGGAATACACGTGTCAATGAGAGGTATATATTGTCCATTACGAACTCAGTTGTCGATGTGAACTTTTTCTTCTCTAAAATCTATAACATGGCTGCCATATCTTTTTCAGGGATATACAAAGTCAGTTAAATTGTCAACCACTAGTTGTCGATGTGAATTCTGGATGCAGATGATGTGATCAATAACTTTCATACTCCCTTGTCTTCACAAGCATATGAACAAAAAATGCTAATGTTGATTTTCTAGTACTTTCTAGTACCTTTTTTGGGATTGCCTTTTACCCTTGCATGTTCGGACACCATCTGCTTTTATAGGAACATGAGGCATCTCAATGTTGGACAATGTTCTTTTGCCAACGTCTTACTATCTAGCAGCTTCACTCTTGACATCATCATCATGGGTTACTAAAACATTTGGATACAAAGAAATTCGAGAAATTTCACGAATGGTACACCCAATATCACTGCTTGGAGGCAATTACTAAAAAAAATGATCTTCTTCTCCCCTCCTATATAATTAAAAGTAAGCATGTGACAAAATTCAAGAACTAGATCAACTAGTACAATGCCCGTGCGTTGCCACGGGCCTTTTAATTTTTTTTTGATTGCATACATAAGCATAATGCACTTCCAATTTCACATGTATAGAAAAAAATCTACAGTAACAATCGAAAAATGTACTTGGTGCAATGTATTTTCATTATTCCACTTCACTTGCATCTCCTAAAATATCAGGAATATTGTCTTCAGCCTCCTTCGCACAGTACTTGAGCAATTATAGTAAAAAAATCTTCATTGACTTGTAACCATCCTGCATGAGTACTTCATACAGTTAGCATGAAGATTTCACATGAAAAATGTAAGAACATGCAAACATAGAGTACTCCACTTGTAAATTGGATGAACCAATTTTTTACCATTCCATGAGAGCATATTAAAATCAAAAACAAAATAACTCAACACATAATGTAATAAATAAAAATTTAATATCTCGATTATAATGATGATAAATAATTGTATGTATCTTGAATTTAAACATAGAATAGACAAATATGAACAGCCTCCCGCAAAAAGGAAAAGCCACTCCTCGCCTCTCACCACACAAGCACATCACACATCCCTTATCCCCACCGCGTTGCCACGGGCATTTAAAAAAAATCAAAAATCTTACTGGCTCATCATGACCATGTTCTATTGAAAAAAAAATCTGAGTTTTATGGATATATGATAGTCCTCATTGCAATTAATGTCACTAAATTTCTCAATCCATCAATCATGAGCAAGTGCAAAAGTTAATGAATCTAAGTTAAGTGAAATAAGGAAGGATTAAATGAATGAACAAATGAATCGTGCACATGCCTTAATCACTTCTTCTCCGCCCAAAAATGGAACCCAATACATTCTGATGCAACATTGCATTGCTCCACGGGAATCGATCAGCCTTCTCACTTGCATTGAGGAGCCCCATTTGGCCATTTCTTTCGCCGACAGGTCTGTCATGCCCACCATGTTTCATTGCATCTTACATTACTCCTCACATAACATAAGTAAGTACCATTGTTGAAGCATGCATACCAATCGTTAGATCGAGCACATCCAACCATTTGCGATCCACCACTTTTTCACCCTCCCCTCTCTCCATGAGACATCTCCCATACCGCATCAACAACACTCCCCTCATCACACGTCCAGCATGGGTCGCCGCCCCTCACGGGAATCAACTGAATATTATAAGGGAAAAACTAAAAGCCTGGAAACATAAACCAATGCATCCATCCACAAAATAAGCTCTACTTGATGACAACCAATGATGAAAAGCTGAATTATTTTGATCATATCCAGTCTAATAGGAGATTACATGGGTTGCAAAATCCACAGATAATCGCACAAGGCATTCTAAATTTTTAAATACCACAATTATCACAATAATGAAAATAAAGCTAGGGATATTGAAAAGTGTAAGGCAGTAGCGCTCTATCTCTTCGGCATTGTTCAATGGATAGGGATGCTCCTAGGCATTATTGTTATCTTGAAAGAAAATCTGGCTTGAATTAATTCTTTGGTCATAGAAAGCGTCGGAGCTCCTTGAACCTGCATATTGCACCCTTTGTGTTAGTCAAGATCGAAAAATAGCTAGGCATTGGTAATCAGGAATGTACCTTTTAATCAAGTTCTTTGCTCCGTTGATGTCTGGGTTGAAGTATTATCTGAGACTGATTAGTCGTAAAAGAATTTGCATCTGCAGACAACATAAAATATAATAGCAGGAAGCCAGAAGCAAAATAGTTAAGTACATACAATCAGAGCGATGTTGCCTCCAGAAATCCCTAGCGAGAGACACTGGTCTTCTACCCCACATTACATATGTCAAAAGATAGTACGCATAATTTTAACTCATTTAGTTATCTAGCTGACTAGATCAATTGTAAGCATTACGTGCTTCTTATTTCAGTGAAAAGGAATTTCGTTGAATAGTGAACTTAATTGGTATAAAAGAACCATAACATGGGTTGTGCTTATACCACAAAAGATTTTTATAGGAGATCAGAATAAAATACGTGTAATAACTCACTAAGAATCTTCTATGTTCTTACTATTTAGGGATACCAACTCTTTGAATAACAGAGTAATAATAGGACATTGCGTAGCTCAATTCACGTGAGCTAGATTGACACACTATTGCTGCAGCCAGAGGTGATATCCAATGCAATGGGTGGGGTGAAATTCTTGACAACAGCCTGCAATCAGGTAATGAAGGACCATTTGATGACTATAAACTTGACAGTAAAGACATCTTCAACCTTTGGAAAATTAGATACGGATCAAAAAAACCTATGGCCTCATCTCGGACATTAATATTAAAACCATCATTTTAGATTTCTGAAGTTGCAACATATTTCATGGAAGTTGCTATATGAAGATAAACCTTACAATCAGAATTTTTTTTCTCGTACCATATCAATTGGGCATCATGCAATATAACAGAAGATCGGATAAGTCTATCATGTGTATTTACGAAAAAGAGCAAATATTGCAGTAAATTTTTGTGATGAAATAATATAAAAGAGGTTCTGGAACATACATCTTTGTTTCTTCTAAGCCTCGGTAGAAGCATGGTTGCTTGCATTTGAGATGCAAGGAAGAAGAAAACGACATTCCGAAAGGGCACCACATGCCTCACCTGATTGATAAACTCAGAAGCACCTCAACTAACAATTGAAAAAGGTGTCGCTAAATAGAATCTCGCATATAAAGCTATAAGCATAAATAACAAGCAAGGCAAAATCAAAAGAAATAAAAAATCTGTGAAGCACATTATACTTTTACATTAGATCCTATAGAGATTGCAAAGACAAGAGAAATGGTCAGCATGGCAATATTGTCCGATGGTCAAATAATCCCAAAATGATACATTGAGAAATCTATATTGGACTTCCAATTTATAGAAGAATGCGAAAGAAAACTTAGTTAGACTTTTACACAATGCTCATTTAACTTGTGACGGAAAAAATTATGCCATCATAACTCTATTCTAATATATACAACTCCAATGCTGCAGGCAACGTTGCTATGGGCTACGATGTATATAAATTGCCCGTATGTTGCATCGAGGGCTTACATATTCTAATGGGTCAATACCAATGGTGGATAACATATACCTTGAGGACCCTTTGCACACCAGGTGGCATTGTTGACTTCTTTATAATCAACGCATTGTCGTTCTTCTTCTCCCTGCAGAGCTGGCGGCCGACGGCGATGAGCTCCGCCTTCTTATTCTCACTGTTGTGGCCGTCCTTATCGTCCTTGTTGATTGGCTCCATCAACAATCCATTGTTCTTCTCGACCATTCTTTAGCACTCTAGCAACTGTATGGCGAGCTGATCGTCGTTATTGATGTCGGAGAAGCCAACAAGGCCAAGAGGTTGTTGATGTTCGTGCTCTCCTCCCCATGGTCGTTATCACCGCTGCTGGGGGTGCCATTAATCAACGACAACCACATTACGAACTCATTCTTCATGTTCATCTCCTCCTCCTAACTACACTATAGTCAAGGACAACCACGACTATGCGAGTGGCAGGAGACATATTAGTTTACCTTCGTGTACTTTTCATCTGTCATAATGAAACTTTGAAACTTATATTCCATTTAATTCTATTTGGCATCTTAAACAATACATGAACAAACTACTCGAGATCAAAGAGTAGCACAGTAAAAATACTACTTACATCTAAGAGAAAGGCTACATCAAGTAGTAGAATCTGCATGGCATGTGTGCTAACCTGGTCTGGATGATGTGAGTTAACAATATTGAACCCCTCTTATGTCTATGCTGCCTCTCTCAAACATCTGCAACCAAAAATAGATGAGACCCATATATTAAGACTACAAAAACGAAAGATGAAACATGTAAGGGCATTTGGGCATAGTACAGAAACACGCTGACCAGTCGCTTTGTTTGAGGATCAAGAACAAAACATGAGAGCTTCTCTCATCAATTACCTCGGCAGAAGCTTCATACATCTCTGATTTGTCAAGCGCCTTCCACATTCATGCGGCTGAAAAACTTCCCGCTCCCTCCTGCCCCGTTTTGCGTTGATGAAGACCCAGGCTGAGCTTTGCTCCGCCGCGCACTCACTTCCGGTCAAGTACGCCAACATTGGAAGGGGGAGATGTTGGAGATTAAGAGGGGATTGAGGAAATGGATCCTCACATCAGTGAGGCGCGCGGTGCATGTGCATCTGTGCTAAGTTTGATCTGGCTACAAAAAAAGGAACATAAGCATATGTCAAAGTAAAGTAAAATGACCATGTACATTATACCTAAATTATATTCTCTCCTTCCCTAAGTAAATAAATAAATATACTGTCCTGCATATCGTCTCACAGGTATTAAGAACCTAGCATTTTCTGCTCATGCATTAGATCTAAAACTTAAATTATGTAAGAAGACCACAGTAAACAAAAAACAAAAGCTTTTCTAAGTCGGTCTTGCCTTCATTACTATTTATACCGATGCTTCTAGTTCCACACTTCTTCCTACAATATTGAAGCAGTCGTTAAACCCTGCAATATCAGCATCGAAAAATAAATACAGGACAAATAAAAACACAAAAGTAAATCGTTCAAGAGAAATTGCGGTACCAAATTTGAATTTTTCAACACTCAGAGCATGTTTGAACTATTTGTATCACACTGTATACAGAATACAGAACCATGTCATGCATGACGCCGTGCCTTAGCTGTACACTGGCGCCACCTCCTCCATATGTGGTGTTCGGTGGCGCAGGGTACAGGTGTGCGTGTGAGTTAATCATGTGTGAGTGGGGCCTGTGTGCCGGCTGGGTAATGTACTTGGTCTGAACTTGTCACTGAACAAAGGTAAATCTGAATTGAGGAAATACAGTTCTGAATTCCTCCTACTGTTTCTCTTCTCTTCTTGCTCAGTCAGGCAAAAAGGAGAGGGACCTGAAGCCACTCCTCGCCTCTCACCACACAAGCACATCACACATCAAACAAAATACAATGAACAAATTGATGGATCGATATGGTTGCTTCACTTTACTTCCTAATAAGTGGATTTCTTTTCCTGAACAAATTGACTGCTGATTTCAGGCAGTAGGATAGATGTTAAGCAAGCAAATATATAAACCCGAGAGCACAAGACAAGATCATGCACGTATTGTAACGGGGAAGATGTGAATTACTTAACAACGTATCCAAACGAAGCAGATCGAAGACACACGTACGTACATATACAAATCCGATGAGCAACACCAAAATCACTTAAGTACGCATCCAAATTAACCTTGATGGGGAAGGAAGGAAATTGAGATGGAGAAAGCACCTTACCTTGGCGGTGGCTGGAACGGTCACGACGAAGGCGGCTAGCTAGGTATTCGCGGGTGCTCGCTCTGGAAACGGACGGAGCCCAGGAGGCGCCTCGCCTTGACGCGCGTGGCGGGTTCCTCACGGCGCGGAACACTCCTCCTGCCTGGCAGCGGGGTCGTCGGCAGAGCGGCGACGGACGAAGTCCACGAGGTCCTCGCCTCGGCGCGCGTGATAGGTTCCTGAAGGCGAAGGGATGGAGCGTCGTACGCTTCGCCGCCGGCGACAAGCTTGGAGGGAAGAGAGGGATGAAGCGGCGGCGGCGGCGGCGGGATGGATCTGCGATGGCGAAGGATGGAGGGCGGCGGCGAAGGGATCTGGTGTGCGACTGGTGCGTGCGACTGCTCGCTCAGGGCAGAAGGCCTCGCTCGTGTGATTCGTTCTCGGTTTTTTTCGCTGATTAATTTTCGCCGAGTTTTTTTCGCTGGTTAATTGTCGCCGGTTTGTTCGTATCAGATGGGTGCGACGGGAGGTTAGGCGCGTGGGGGAGGGTGGGGGAGTCGGCCCTGAGGGTTTTTCTTGGTTCCTCGCGGCTGAGCGGGAGGTGGGAGCAGGTACCAAAAAAGACCATAGTAGGTGGGACGAAAGTAAACCCGGAACGTGACCTACCAACTGAGACACTAGGAGTAGAGATATTCATCTCAGTTAGTTATTTTGTTTGAACCAAGATGGAGTTTCCCAAAACTGGAATTGGTTGAGCCTATGGATTTTTTTAATATATATTATATATATCTATTTTAATATAAATGAAAATACCGGGTTCAGGGTTAAAAACAAGTTCTATTTGAGTAATGAAGCACAATAATGCTACAAATTGAAATCTCAACAACGTGGCCTGTGAACAGCTTAGCCCACTCTCACTGCCACTCCGGCCCACACAGAAAGCCATGTCTCCTTTCTCCCCGAACGCACAACGGCAACGCCCAAAGTCTCAAACTTTTCCTCAAACCGAAACCCTCGCCGCCACCACCGACCATGCCACCATCGCCGAGGCCGGCACCAATGCTGCCGGATGAGCTGCTCAAGGAGATTTTCCTCATCCTACCTCCAGACGAGTTTGGCATGAGACGTGCGCACATCCTTGGCTAGCAAGTTCTGCCCCAGTCTCCTCTCTGGCGCTTGATTCCGCGGCCGCTACCGCGAGCACCCTGGCACTAGTGCAGAACCGGCCTTTAGTGCCGGTTCGTAACGGCCTTTAGTGCCGGTTTGACAACCGGCACTAAAGAGTGGGTATTAACCCCCCCTCCCCCTTTTAGTATCGGTTCGTCACGAATCAGGATGGACGACACGAGCGGGCTTTTTGGCCCGCTCGTGGCCCGCTCGGTCCCGCCCAGCTCGGTCCTGGCCCGCTCGAAAAAACACCCGGTCCGGTCTGTGAAATATGGACTGAAAAATCTTCGGTCCGGTCCGGTTAAAGCCCGGTCCGCTCGGTCGGACCGAAGAAGAAGCACAAGCAGATCGTGCTCACGCGGTCATCCGCCTCCTTTCACGCGACGGCCGGAAGAGATAGATAAAGACCCACGTTACGCGCTGCCTTCTTTTCCTTTTATTCAGTCGGGAGAAAATAGAAAGAACGAGATTTACGCTGCCACGGCGCAATCCCACGATTATTTGTTGCTACAGATAACTGCCCACAGGAGTCTACGGAAATTTCTCCATTTGTTTTCAATCTCATCTAATAACAACCATCCATGATTCACGCTGTTGTTTCCTTTTACTTTTCAGTCTAAATCTCTCTATTTGTTCTGTATATGGACTCCACCCGTTGTTTCCTTTTAATCGTCACTAACGAAAGGAACAGGTTCGATCCGAGAATCACCATGCCATCCGCAATTAACTCCACGTCCAATTTGATCCACACATCACCGCAAGGCTGTACACGCATAATCATGGGCACATGCACATGATAGATGCAACAGCGAAAACTGCTAAGTACATGCGCACGTCGTCTACCTCTACCAGCCGGCTCTCGCGCACGTCTTCCACCTCGCCACAACAACCCCCTCTTCCTCGCGACTCTCTCTCCCCTGCGCGGCCACGCCTCTCCCTCGCACCGCCGCGCATCATGTGCATCTTCTCTGACTCCGGCGACCGTGCTGCTTCTCCGACATCTTGGGACCACATGGTAGTGACTGGACATCGCTAGGACCGTGAGGACCGCCGGTCCGCACCGAGCTTCACGTCCGCCGGTCCGGTCCCTGAAATTGTTGGAAATATGCCCTAGAGGCAATAATAAAAGTGTTATTATTATATTTCCTTGTTCATGATAATTGTCTTTTATTCATGCTATAACTGTATTATCCGGAAATCATAATACACGTGTGAATACATAGACCACAATATGTCCCTAGTGAGCCTCTAGTTGACTAGCTCGTTGTGATCAACAGATAGTCATGGTTTCCTGGCTATGGACATTGGATGTCGTTGATAACGGGATCACATCATTAGGAGAATGATGTGATGGACAAGACCCAATCCTAAGACTAGCACAAAAGATCGAGTAGTTCATTTGCTAGAGCTTTGCGAATGTCAAGTATCTTTTCCTTATACCATGAGATTGTGCAACTCCCGGATACCGTAGGAATGCTTTGGGTGTACCAAACGTCACAACGTAACTGGGTGGCTATAAAGGTGCATTACAGGTATCTCTGAAAGTGTCTGTTGGGTTGGCACGAATTGAGACTGGGATTTGTCACTCCGTGTAAACGGAGAGGTATCTCTGGGCCCACTCGGTAGGACATCATCATATGCGCAATGTGACCAAGGAGTTGATCACGGGATGATGTGTTACGGAACGAGTAAAGTGACTTGCCGGAAACGAGATTGAACAAGGTATCGGTATACCGACGATCGAATCTCGGGCAAGTAACATACCGCTAGACAAAGGGAATTGAATACGGGATTGATTAAGTCCTTGACATCGTGGTTCATCCGATGAGATCATCGTGGAACATGTGGGAGCCAACATGGGTATCCAGATCCCGCTGTTGGTTATTGACTGGAGAACGTCTCGGTCATGTCTGCATGTCTCCCGAACCCGTAGGGTCTACACACTTAAGGTTCGATGACGCTAGGGTTATAAAGGAAGCTTGTATGTGGTTACCGAATGTTGTTCGGAGTCCCGGATGAGATCCCGGACGTCACGAGGAGTTCCGGAATGGTCCAGAGGTAAAGATTTATATATGGGAAGTCCTGTTTTGGACACCGGAAGAGTTTCGGGGTTTATCGGTATTGTACCGGGACCACCGGGAGGGTCCCGGGGGTCCACCAAGTGGGGCCACCGGCCCCGGAGGCTTGCTTGGGCCTAGAGTGGAAAGGGACCAGCCCCAGAGTGGGCTGGTGCGCCTCCCACCCTTGCCCAAGGCGCAGCCAAGAGGGGAGAGGGGAAACCCTAGGGCAGATGGGCCTTAAGGCCCATACTCCCTGCGCCTCCCTCTCCTCCCCCTCCTGGCCGCCGCCCCCTTTGCCATCTAGGGCTGGCCGCACCCCTTGGGGGTGGGAAACCCTAAAGGGGGCGCAGCCCCCCTCTCCCCCTATAAATAGTGAGGCATAGGGCTGCCCATGGGACACAGAGAATACACGTGATTCGATCTCTGCCTTTGGTTGCAGCCCTCTTCTCTCTCCCAAGTACTCCTCCTCTCCCGTGGTGCTTAGCGAAGCCCTGCAGGATAGCCACGCTCCTCCATCACCACCACGCCGTTGTGCTGCTGCTGGATGGAGTCTTCCTCAACCTCTCCCTCTCTCCTTGCTGGATCAAGGCGTGGGAGACGTCACCGGGCTGTACGTGTGTTGAACGCGGAGGTGCCGTCCGTTCGGCACTTGATCATCGATGATCTGAATCACGACGAGGTAAAGATTTATATAGGGAAAATCCATCCTACCACCCGATGGTAGTTATCCCACATATCTCATATACTACGATGTGATACTATATATACTATTTTATTATTTTAAATATGTTCATATAATACATCTAAGATATTTCAAAGCAACTTACATGAAAAAATTGCATATGAGTCCATAATTTTTGTTATATTTGTGAAATACGTACATATTTGTACGTAAAAAAGAGCATACTCAAAATATGATACATACTACCTAAAAATTAGTATATATAGTACCTAAACATTGTTATATACTACATACTACACGTACATACTCTCGGTTTCGACAGATACTACATACAACGTACAAAACGCAAGCGGTGGTAACTACCACTGCTTGTAGGAATATATATATATATATATATAGGGCTGGACTATTCTGTTACCGGTAACATAATATTATTCTATTATCCTCGGTCCCTATAAGGGCGCGACGTGCAGGCCACAGGAGAAACTCCCCGACCCGTCCCAACCTAGCCCGCCTCCTACCGCCGGAGGCAGCCGTCGCGGGCAAGCAAGCGACGGCGGCAGCCGAAGCGAGGGAGCCCGCGGCGCCGTGACGGGTCGCTCCTCCGACCCACGCGCTGCCGCCGGCCGGCCGTCCGCATGCCTCCCCGCCGACGGGCTCGCAGGCCCCTCCCCGCGCGCCTTCCCTACGACAGGCGCCGGCCCCTCCCCGCGCACCTCCCCGTCGACGGGTGCCGGATCCTCCCCCCGCACCTCCCATGCACGAGCTTGCCGGCCCGTCCCGACCTCCGGTGGCTGCCGCGGCCCATCCCGCCTCCGGCGGCTGTCGCGCGCAATCCTAGCTTCCCTCCGCCGCCGCGCACCGCCATCCCCGCCCCGCGCCGCCACCCCGAGCCCCTCCGCCCCGCGCCGCCACTCTGAGCCCCGCCGCCCTGCGCTTGTCACCCCCCACGTTGCGCAGCATCCTACCGACCGGACCAGCCGCCGGCCGAATCCAGTCTCGCCCCCGAGCTTCGTCTTCTTCCTCGCCGAGACACGCGACAGCCACCCCAATTCGGGCGTAGTAAGTACCTCAGTACGAGTTAAAAATGGTGGTCCGTTCGGAATAAAAGAAATGACAGAAATTCAAATTGTAAAATTCAAGCAAAAAAGAAACCCCATGAAAATCCTGCTTAGTAAGTACCTTGGTACAAGTCGTAAAATGAGAGAAGTTCAGAACATCGTTGTCAAAAAAATGTTGAGTTAAAAAAAACACATTTTCTTTTTGAATAAAATATCATTCAGTTCGATGATACGAACCATACAAGTACAGGGGCGATGATACAATAAACCGTTGAAAACTTACGAGAAAAATATTTCCCAAAAAACATAGGAGATTCTAGTTGGTGAAAACACGCTTAGTACAAACCCATGCAAGCATCAGTACAAGTACCATTTTTCAGAACCATTCAAAATTACTCTACAAAAAATAGCTCAGTACAAACATACACATATATCAGTACGACTGCTCTGTTTTTCAAACGAGAAAACAGCAGGAACCGTCATGCCGTATTCAAAATTACTCTTAAACGGTTACGAAGTAGAGAAAATGTTTAACATGATTAAGTTCCGAATTTTCAATAGCTATCCAACGGTATACTATTTTCCATATTTCGACAAACTTTTTAAAAAAATCACATTCAAAATCAAATTTGACCGTATTCGAATTCGTTTTTAAACCGTAAGAAATTAAAAAAACATTTCTATACGAAAAGGTTGTGCTTTTTCTATAGCTTTCCAACACCATATCATTTGCGTCAATCCGTCAAACCATTTGCAAAAAATCACGAAAATACATTTCGCCCGGAATTTCACCGTTTTTCAAATTACTTTTAAATCATATAGAATTAGAAAAAACAATACATATATGGAAGATGCGGATTTTCACCAGCTTTCCAACGCCATCTTACTTGCTCAATTCCGACAAGCCGTTTGAAAATTGAGTCCAAAATACGATTCCCGTTTTCGGTTTTGAAAAAAAACGGTTTTTTCAAAACTGCTCTTAAACCATAATGATTTTGCAAAAACGTTCAATATACTTGAAATATGGTTGTCAAGAGTTTTCCAACGATATATTACATGCCCCGTTCCGACAAAAAAATTATAAAAAGTTTTTGAACTAAAGAAGACGATCTTTTAAACACAACTGAAAGCATCAGTTCAACCGCTTCAAAAACATCAGTACAACCACCTGAAACCGTCAGTTCAAAAAGGGTAACAGAATAATATTATGTTACGCGTAACAGAATAGCCCAGATGTATATATATCATCGAATGTCTCACAAACCAACACCATTAATTATTCACACATACACATGTATATACATTACAATTTCTCCTATATATGTTGCCTTTGGTGCCTCCGGAGCACGATGACAAGTGGTTCATGGGGACGGTAGCGGGTAATAGTATTCTTCTTTGGGATCTATGACCTGGTCGAGCAAAAATCCGGCTATTTCCTCTTGAAGTGCTAGTATGCGCTCCGTTGGTAGGAGCTTATCCCGCACCTCTCTGAATTGTTAAGAAGGAGATCAATATGCATGTGTGTTAGTTGTGTGACTAGATATCGATGATGGTGTGAATAGTGTTCTGACAAACGTACCTAGTCTTGTCTATCAGATCTGCTCCTTTCGCACGAACCAGTGCTAAAGGTTCGTCACAAACCGATACTAATGAGAATGGCCGGTTAGCCGTTGGAATCGGCACTAAAGGATACATTAGTGCCGGCTTAAAATCAAACCGGCACCAATATGTCTCATATTAGGTCCTTTTTCTACTAGTATGGAGCTCCCCCTTGATGGGTTCCTTCATACCTGTCTGGGATTCCTTGAGGAATACGACCACATCCCTCACTACACCTCCACCGCAAAGTTTGGCGCTTGCATTCCCGACGATGACTGGGGTTTTTTAGTACGCTGCATGGGATTGCCACCATGGCCGCATTCTCCTTGTTGATAATGAGAATTTTGCCATGGCGGAAGCGCTCGTCATTTGGGACACCATGATGGGCCGCCAGAGGAAGCTGCCCGGGCCCGACTTGTCGGACCACAACTATGGGGCTGTAGTGCTCTACGCTCTGAGCGGCTGTGACCACGGTACGTGTCACGTCGGCCCCTTCTAGGTGGTCTTTGTCTCTGTGGACACTAGGGAAGATGATGGTGATGGTTGAGTTGCACTAGCGTGCATTTCCTTGCCTGAGGTGGGTGGCTGGAGCAAGCCGTTCCCTCAATCTGATGTGTGGGGCAAGCCATGCTCTGGTCTTGACCTTGCAGCTGATGAATTAATCGCGCGAATGACCCCTATCCTTGTTGAAGAATCACTTAACTTCATGGTTGAGTATGACCATGATGATGGTCGCGTAGAAATTTTGAGATCTAATTTCTTATCATTGGTTGATGCGCCGCTTGTGGGGCCTGACATTGTCGTTACCGCTATCCTCATGGCCATGGAAGATGGCAGTTTGGGATTTGCACATGTTGACATGTTTACACTCTACCAGTGGTCAAGACAGATGAATTCCAACACAGTTGTGTCATGGAGTCAACATACAGTTATCCATCTCAAGAATCTTCTATCCATTCAAAATTCTGAGGAAAGACTTAGACCGATTGGATCCATTGAGGTCAGTGATTCCGTTTTCATGACCACATACCTGGGAATCTACGATATTAATGTCAAGTTGTAGTGACGGAAAAAGATATGGAAGAGAGGGAAATTCCATGCTTTGATTCCATACATGAGCTTCTACAATCCACAAGGTATAGTTGTATTTATATGTCCTTTGTTCTGATTTTGGGGACAACTGTTACGTAATACTCCATATAAGTTAGTGGAAGAAACAAACCAATGAATCTCTAATCAGATATAAAGTTACATTTCAAATGTTCCCATCCAAACTTTGGCTGCTATGCAATTACAACTAATTATGCTTACTTAATTGGCAATTTATATAGTATCATGTCATCCCCCTTTTTGGAATCACACCGACAAATCTATGTTTGCAGAAAGGGTGATGCGGTGCCTAGTGACGTGCACATTGACAAGGTATGGTCGAGTATGCCTAAGTGCGGGAGCCCACTCTCATCAACAAGAAAGATGACAAGCTTGGAGGCGACAAGGGTCTTGTGATGAATTATGTCACTATTTAGCAGCCCTTTTGGTGCAGTAGTGCTTGCTTGATTTCTCATATTGTTCTTGGCTTTTGTCAGTAACCTTCCTGTTTCCCCATGTTGTTGGTGTGCGTAAGTGGGTGAATGGATTATGTTATAATGAACCTTCAGTTCTTGGAGCTGCATTAGAAACTTTGTGCGTCATTGTTTAGTTTTCTTGACAATGCATCTGCAGACAGTAGCTTAGCCTTACCATTTGACAGTTTGCTCGCCTTACCATTTGACAGTTTGCTCTCCCAAATCTGAATTCATCCCTCACGAGTGAATAATGATGACATGTATAGAGCTAGTGGTTTGTCTTGCCCTAAGAGCATCTCCAACAGCTGCGTAATGTGCGGCGCGCTAAAAAGTAGTTTGCGGCGTGCCCATCGCCAGGTTTGCCGCGGCGCACAGCGCTGTCTCCAGCATCCGCTCTAAAATACAGCACGCGTGCAACTCCAGCAGCGCGCTAAAATGCAGTGCGTGCGAGCAGCCCGCGCATGTCCATATTTGTTGCATTTTGGACACAAAATAAATTTCACATAGATATAAAAAAGATACAAAGATATTTTACATAGTTCATAGCATAATAGATAAACAAGTTCATAGCATAGATAGATAAAACCAGCCGTTGGGGCGCTCGCGGATGCTGCGGTAGCCCGAAGATCCCCGGCGGCGCGGCGGCATGGTGGCGCGGTGATGGCGGGGCGCTGTAGCGGCGATAAATCAGTGCAAGCGGCGAGGTGGCGAGGGGATGGGCGCGTGGCAGTGTGGTGGAGCGCGTGTCGAGCGCGGCATTTTATAGGCGCGCATGAAGTGGCGTGCCAAATCTATCGTGCGAGCTGCCGCTATCTCCCGCGCGCGGTAGTTTCCTGCCTCCGCTGGAGCGCGCGAAAACTTGCCGCGCACGCTAAAATGCCAGTTTACCGCGCGCGCACGTTTGTAGCGCGTCCGTTGGAGATGCTCTATAGATGTAGAGATGGTGATGGTTGCATGCTGTCTCACTGATATGCCTTAATTAATTTAGTGAATTTAGTTAGTGTTTTTTAGCAAAGCAATGATACTGGTGCGTATAACACGTAAACTGGATCCTGAGCTGCATGTTTAGGTATAACTACAGATATGGTGTTGTATTGGTGCCTGAAGATCTTGTTAGCTTTTATTTCTCTTCAATAGCTCCAACACAAGTGCACAAATATCTTGAGTTGTTCTTTATCTGTTGCATATAAATTTTTGGCCTGCAGTGCATATAACAAGTAGTGCACTGCAATGTCCATGTGAGACGAAGATGTTCATATGTCTGGTCAGAGTAATCACTGCAACTGCTTTCCTGTTCGCGGATTTTCCTTAGATAAGATCCTTTACTCAAAATCATGAACACACGTTTCTCTACATTTTTCTTTACCTATATATGAGAAAGAGGTATGGCTCTGTTCCAAATGTCTGGTAGATAGTTAATCTTGTTCATCCTTCATGGAACAAATAAATTGCCTTTCGAGTTGCCTCTTTATTTGCATTCACCTATCTCCCATATTTGGATCTTATTTAGTGCATTAAACCGGCTTTAGTAAGATATGATGTTAATTATGGCATAGAGCTGCTACACATCATAGTCACTTCCAGCCTTTTTTTTGCATGTTTATGAACCTGGATAGCCAAAGAAACATTATGTCGCCATCTCAAGAAATGGGTGGATAAATATACAGAAATAAATGTCAAACGACAAAAAAATCAAGATTGGTTCACGCCGAAACTGTACTAGATGAGGGTGAAATTTTTTCATTCAACGTCAACCATGGATCTTGCAAAAGGAAAAGAAATCAACTATGAAGCTATGTGTTTTTATGTATGAGAAATCAAAAGGTACATGCTAAAAAAGGAATACTTCATGCTATCCATGAAATAAAATGAGTAACACGTTTGTGTAGACAAGATTTCAAATTCTACAAATTCCATTGCTTAATGATTTGCATATAGGTCTATATGGTATGCATGAACTCCATAATGTTTATTTTAGTGAATATTCTGTTTTAGTAATGGAACAACAGTGCTACAAATCGGAATCCCTGCTCTGCACTGGACTTGGTTGATTCATTGTGGAGACTAATTGTTCTACTGTGGATGCATATTTGTGTGGGCAATAGGTTTTCACTGGTTGATTTGAAGCCAGAAACACTAGTTGTTAACTTTTTCTTTAGTTTTAAACTTCTAAAGATAAAGAGAGGGGCGAACAAAGTGGCACATGAGATTGCCAAGTTTTGCTTTGGTGTTCAATCTGATGCTATGTTAGTGGGTTTTGTTCCTCAATGTGTGGTGTCTTGTGTAACAAATGATTGTAATTTTCTTTCTAGTTCATATATGGGTTGTTTTACAAAAAGTACGTACTAAAAAAGAAATACTTCCATGCTCTCCATTAAAAACGAAAGGCATATATTTAAAATTCTCCAAATTTTATGTTGCTTCAAGATTGGTGCCATAAATTTTTATATCAAATTATATAAACACCATTTTTTTGAACGAACAATATTTTGCTTTAGCAATACCCCTGCCCCTTCCCCTATGGCCATGTGCATGCCGGCCTGATATTAACTTGGCCCCTAGGCTGTTGTCTTGTCTGCAAGAGAAAATGAATGTAGATGCACCTAGACACAAAATTGACCTTGAGGTTGCATATACCAATTTTTTGGTGGAGAGCTATCAAGTTGAGGCTCCCCTGGACGTGTGACAGGCCTTTCATCTGTAGCCGTTCCTTTTCCGTTTCACAATGGGTCGCGCGTGCCAGCACTAATAGAAAAACGGGCATTATCAGCGGCCCCTGGAGATGGTTGTGTCCCCATGTTCCAAATCCGTCTGTAATATTCCATCGAAGGTGGTTATTTCTGTGGTCGAGGAGGTGGAAATTTGAAATCGCCTATAATAAACATCAGAGGTGGTTGTGATTTTGAAACTGTCTATGTTTAAGAAAAATGGGAGGCAGTTTTTGAAATGAAACCGCCTGTGGTACTTCCACCACTTATAACATAAGCCCCTCGCAGCTCACATTCTCCACTCCTACTCGAAGAAACGAATCTCCCGTCACAACATCTTCCGCATCCACATCCCGATAGGGTAATGGTGGTAAGTGTGCCAGCGCTACCACTAGCTTCGCCAGCATGCCACATGGACAACCACTTGGAGGAGTCATTCCTGCCGATCCTGCCCGACCTGTCACCGCATTAGTTTTGTCAACATCCGGGCAAGGCAGGGGGTAACTGTGTCGGCTCCACCAGTGCCCCAGCCGGCAAGCCTTGAGGATGACCATTGGAAGGAGTCCTTACCGACGCCGCTGGGAGTGAGTGTGCTGGAACCACTGCCTCTGCTGGTTTTGATGTTTCACGTCTTGCATTTCCGTAGCTTCTGCAAGAGATTTTGGTTGTAAGAATGAATATCATCAGCTGTTCATCTATTGTTTTGACAAAAAAAATCCTCAAGTCCTCCTAATATGTTTGGATGTTAGATGGAGACATATTTGTGCCTACTTTTAGAGTTAGTGTATTACGGAGATCCCAAAACAAATTATGCACTAGCCCGATTCAACAAACCTTTTTGTAGTCCCTTTCACATTCAGCGACACATTACAAAAAGACCCCTTCGACATTAAAAAAGAGGCGTAACTCTGCTCAGGCTTTCCAACAAGCGTGGCGTGCCACCACGCTTTTGCCTGTTAGTTAGGATACCAAAACCCCCTAGATTTGGAGCCCCCCTGATGCGTCGGGGATTGTGGGGTACTGGGGTCGCTTGGGCCCATATCTAAGGGCGTTAAATTCGCTAATATATTTAAACTCCACGAACATTAAGTTTTTTACCTTTTTTTTGAAATCTATGAACAATTTCAAAAAATCATGGTTTTTAAATTTACAATAAATAAAATCCAAATATTTATATATTTATATATACTTAATGACCTACTTGCCTCGGGTGATCACCACACATGCCCACGTTGCACCCTGCAACCCCTGCCTACCTCCCGCCACACTTCGATTCATTCGCTAGCCACTACTGTCGCTGGAATTGATGCATCAAGCTGCCGAGAGCTCATCGACGTGGAGCCGGAACGGCACTACGCATCCACCCCGAGTGCTCGCTATGCCTTCGGACCTCTAATTCGGGCCGCCACCGCTTCCTTGAGCTCCATGTAGCAGCGACTTACCACCAAAGGCCCGGGGCATGCGGTAGTAGCCATGGGCACTGGGGCAACGAAAATCCCAAATTCGGATAGGCGGGAGAAGAGGTGGCTCAACATGTTCGCCACCGCGCGGAGAAGGCGGCACATGCGTACGACATGATGGAGCTCCGCCACTTTGGGAGCCCGACGAAGCATAATTTCGCCGTCGACACCCCCATAGAAGCTCGAGACTGAGCACGTTGATCCGGCCTACATGACCGAGCTCAGTGCAAAGAACCCGGAATTCCTCCCGTGGACTAAACTCGGTTCGAATCAAAGGAGAATGACCAGGTGTTCGACGAGCTCTTGCCGAGCCCTCCGGCGAGGAGGAGATGGCGGCAGCAACAATGGAGAGGCCGGGCCCTCACCGAGGTTATGGTGTCAGAGGTTGGATCATCACTATCACCCAGCCAGCATATATTTAGAAAATATCCTTAATTGCAAAAACTACAGCAGCTTATAGACTATATAGTTCGGTCAGCCAAACCCCACGGCCCACGCAACGCACAACTCAACTGAACTGAAGCGGACCGTGAAATTGAAACCCTCGCCGCCAGACCACACCCCTCATCGATCCCCTCCCAATTGAAACCCTCGCACAGACCACACTCCTCATCGATCCCCTCCCAATTGAAACCCTCGCCGCCGTCACCCACCATGCCGCCGCCGCCGCCGCTGCCACCACCATCACTGCCGGGCGAGCTCCTCGAGGAGATCTTCCTCCGCCTCCCGCCGGACGAGCCCGCGTGCCTCGTGCGCGCCTCCCTCTCCAGCAAGTTCTGGCTCGGCCTCCTCTCCGGCCCTCGCTTCCGCGGTCGCTACCACGACCACCATGGAGCTCCCCCCATGCTCGGCTTCCTTCGTGGTTTCTGGCTGGAGGGCTGCCACCGGCGCGAAAAAGGTCCCGTCCCACGCTTCACGTCCACCGCGAAATTCGGGGCGCGCATTCCCGACGACGAATGGGACCACTCTGACTACTCTGCGTGGGACTGCCGCCATGGCCGCGTCCTTCTTGGGGATGCGTATAGCTGCGAGCTCCTCGTTTGGGACCCCATGACGGGCTGCCGGAGGGGGGTGGACTGGCCCAACCTGGTGGACGACAGCCGCGGGGTCGCCGTGCTCTGCGCCATGAGGGGCTGTGACCACCGCACTTGTCATGCGGCTCCCTTCCAGGTGGTTTTTGTCGGCGTGGAAATGGGAGAAGATGAGGATGTTGATGATTGTGCTGCATTCGCTTGTGTGTCCTTGCCAGAGACCGGTGACTGGAGCAAGCCATGCCCTCCATCTGATCAGTGGGGCGAGCCCTGCCCTCTTCTTCATCTTCCAGCTGAAGCATTCATCGAGCCAATCCCCCCTGTCCTCATCGAAGAAGCACTTCACTTCATGATTCAGTCTCTTAAGGATGATAGTGAAGAAATTCTCAAGTATGACTTCAGCTCTAATAGCTTATCACTGATTGGTGCACCGATTCAGGATCATGAAATTGTCAGTTCCTCTATCCTCATGGCGATGGAGGATGGCAGTTTGGGGTATGCATATGTCAATGGATCAACCCTCTACCTGTGGTCAAGACTGATGGATTCCAACGGAGTTGCCTCATGGAGTCAACGTACAATTATCAATCTCATGAACCTTCTCCCCATCCAAAATCCTGTGGAAAGAATTACAGTAGTTGGATCCGTGGAGGGCGGTGATGTCGTGTTCGTCACCACAGTGCTGGGCATCTATGAGATTAATGTTGATTCGCAGCGATGGAAGAAGCTAGGGAAGAGAGAAAATTTAGATGCTGTGATTCCATACATGAGTTTCTACAATCGACAAGGTATAGTTGTATTTATATGTCATTTGTTGTGATTTGGGAACACCTATTAAGTTATACACCAAATAAGTTAGTGGAACAAACAAAACGATCGATCTCTATTCAGATATAAAGTTTCATTTCAAATGTTCCCACCAGGCAAAGTTAGGGTGATATGTAATTACAACTAATTATGCTAATTTAATTGGCTATTTATATCGTATCATGTCATCCCCTTTTTGGAATCACACCGGCAAATTTATGTTTGCAGAAAGGGTGATGCCTGGTGACGTGGTGCATTGACAAGGTATGGTTGAATATGCTTAAGGGCAGGAGGCCACTCTCATCAACAAGAAAGATGACAAGCTTAGGCGGCAGGGGTCTTGCGATGAATTATATCACTACATAGTAGCCCTTTTGGTGCAATGGTGCTTGCTTGATTTCTCATATCGTGTTTAGCTTTTTTCAGTAAGCTTGACAGTTTCCCCATGTTGTTCGTGTGTGTAATTGGATGATGGATTATGTTGTAAACTTGTAATGAACCTTCAATTCTTGCAGCAGCAGTAGTGACCATTTGCTCTGTTGTCTAATTTGATTTAAAAATGCAGCTGCGGATAGTAGCTTAATCTTGTCATTTTGAAAATTCTACAGTCTGATGTCTTGCAATGAACCTCCAGTCTTGCAGCTGCATTAAGAACCATGTGCTTTGTTGTTTAATTTTCTTGACAATGCATCTGCAGACACGAGTTTAGTCTTACCATTTTGAAAACTTTACAGTCTAGAGCTAGTCGTTTGTCTCGCCCTAAAGAAGTAGAGATGGTGATGGTTTCAGCATGCTGTCTCACTGATATAACTTCATTAATTTATTGAATTTGGTTGGCGTTCGTTTTTTTAGGAAAGCAATGTTACTGACGAAGTGATGAGTATAACATGTAAACTGGATCTTGAGATACATGTTCAGGTGAGTACAGATATGCTGTTGAATTGCTGCCTAATGATGTTGGAAGTTTTTATTTCGTTATCTGTTGCATTTTTTTGGCCTCCAGTGCACAAAATGTATTTGCATGATTTTTGTCGAGAATTTTGACTTTTCTGAGTAAGATTGGTAATTTTTTCGTTTCGCGATAAGGGTGATTCTATATGCATCTGCATGCAGTACCATTTAAAGAACTGTATAGTTTGCTCTCCCGGCTTTGGTCCAATCTCTAAAATCCTCTTCCAGAATAGGTCCGGATGATCAGCACAGTATGAGGGCTTGTCCTGAGCTTGGATTTTCCGCCGATCAAGAGATGATCATGGCCTGTGCATGGCTTGATTATAAATCTTAGTTAATTACCTTATGAACTGAAGTACTGAACTAATACTACATGTCAGGTGTTGTTATTACTACAGAATTTCTTACTTTTAAACAAATTAATGTTACTGCAGTTATCTTGCGATTGTTCTTTGTTGCCATATTATTCCTATATAAGAGTAATGGTACTTGTTGCCTAGATTATAAATGCCGATTGTTTTTTGTTGCCATATTTTTCCTATATAAGAGTAATGGTACTTGTTGCCTAGATTACTAAATGCAAATTCATGTTCTTGCAGTAATATAATTAATTAACTCTTCTCATGACAGTAGAGCTAAAACCATCTTTTAGTGCTTAGTCGTGTTTGAGAAGGAAAATGTTTGCTGGCATCTTTTTGGAGAGGTGAACGTTGGTACGAGTAGTCATTACCTTTCAGTTATCTGGCTGGCAGTTTCTTAAAAGCTTCAACTTCAACTATTGGAATTTAGGCCAGCCCCAAGCTATACATTTTTATTACTTGTTCTGTTCTCAGAATATGGAATCCATTTGTGCAATCTGACCTACATCTCCTTGCGTTTGAGGGTGTTACTAGAACTGACATAAATGTTCAGTATGCTGAAGAGCAGGATGCTCGATGTGGACTTTTTGAACGCAAGCTCGCTTACACAGTTTATAAAAATTGAGAACCGTGTCTTAAAGTTTCAAAAGGATCACTCATGTGCATATGGTAGTATAGCATGTACATGCAAATTTTCGTAACGACATGTGCTACTTTGAGATTGCACATGATTTATATGCATGTTTTTTGTCAATAACTTCAAGAAGTGCACAGTTTTCTCTCCCTTTGGTCCAATATCTGAATAATCTGTTCAGATGATGATGAGGCATGTCCAGACTTGCATTTTTCTTTGGCCCACGAGATGAAGATGGCTTCTGCATGCTGGCTGACCGATAAATCTGAAACGAACCTTGTGAACGGAAATATTACTACTATAGTAAATTATTAAACCATTTTAGCAAGGAATGTCAATGCAATTATCATAACAAATCCAGTTTCATATAATTGAACAGGAAAATAAGCAATGTGGAAGAGGTATTGTTTGTCTCTCTTCCATATTCTCTTTATGTACTCTTTCATATTTTCCTTATTTGTGGGTAATCGTTTCATACAGTTGACCCTTATTAGTGCATATGCTGGAAAATTGCTTTGTTGTGTTGAAGAGCTGGATGCCATTAGGTCTAGTCAACAGGAAAGATGGTCACCAGCTGGTAGGTGTTCTTGGCTTTTATCAGTAAGTTTGGTTCATCTTATCCGTGTGTGTCTGAGGTGATATTGTGAGGAATCCAGTTTTTTGCAGCATCAACTTTGTACTATGTAGTTTAATTTGCTCCCAAATGCATCTGCATACTACTGTACATGTTTGTTCTCCCAGCTTTGATCAGGAGGTCGAGAGCTAGAATTTTCTGCTGCCAAGAGATGATAATGGTTTCTTGTATATTTGGGTCTGTCATCGATGGACTATCATCCATGGATCCCGGCAACGGTGAGATAAGAGAAGAGGTCTTAAACATGAGGGCGGAATTATGTATGTTGCCAGAAAATAAGTGGTGGAAACTTTGAGAGCGATAGATGGATGGTGCATGATTATTGTCTATCCGGGATACATAAACAGATTTTTCAGCTATTATCGACAGCCATGATTTTATGCACTGCAAACGGACTTTTAACACTGTCGCTCACACTTTAGCGATATTGCTGAGCCTACTGGTTAAAAATCTGTTTAATAGTAAAAAAAAAAACTCAGAAGAGTCTCGGTATCCCTTCACGCCAGCTGCGATCAGGCTGGGCTTGCACACACGCTTGCCAGCCCAATGGCATCAGGCCCGTGACAGGGATTGGGATTGGTCAGAGGTCCAGCTCAACTTAAACCTCTCAGCAATCAGCCGGATAGCCGAAACCTACCCTCTCGCTTAGGGTTTTTCGTCCTCAGGCGGCGATCCCATCGCCGTCGTGAGTTTACCTCGCCGCCGATCCCTCTCCTACTAGCGCAGATCATCCTGGTCTGCTGCTGTTGGCGCTGTGATCGGGTGGCTATCCTCTCCACTCGACGTTCGTCTCGCCCTAACCCTAGATGGCGGCTCCAGAGGGGTCCTCGTCGTCGGCCGGCTGGACCGGGAAGAATCTAGAGGAGATGTTGCAGCACCTCGATCTGAAGGACGAGGAGCTGGATGATGTGATAGTAGGGGAAGAGGAGGTTAAGAAGTTTGAGGCAGAGGCACGATGGATGGCGATCGGTAAGCTGAACACGACGCGTCCCTTTAGCTCCTCGGCGATGTTTGAAACTTTAAAATCAGTATGGGGACTAGCGCATGTGCCGAAGTACAGAGAGGCTGGAGACAACCTTTTTGTGTTCCAGATGTTTTGCTTGGGTGATTGGAAGAAGGTCGTTCATGGCGGCCCATGGCTGTTCAAGGGGATGGGGTTGCTAATCGAGGACTATGATGGCAAGACAGACCCAGCATCGGTGGTCTTTGATGGACTGTACGTGTGGGCACAAATTCACAATATCCCCGATTTATACCGCAAGGTTGAAGTGGTGGATCAGCTTGCTCGCCGCATAGGCCGTGTGAAGGAGACTCAACTCGCTCCCAAGTTATATTACAAGGGAGACTACATCAGAGTTCGAGCAAGGGTACTGGTGCATAAACCTCTCACCAGGGTCACGCCACTGAATGTCACGGGAGAGGGGCGACATTTTCTCCCAGTCAAGTACGAGAAGATACCATTCTTTTGTCAAGTCTGCGGACTCATGGGACACAATCATGAAGAGTGTGGAGATGGTGTTTGGGAACCAAAACAGCGACAGTTTGGAAGTTGGATGCTGGCCCAGCGGAAGGACCCGGCTCCGGAACAGCAGCAATATGGAGGACGTACTACTCGAGGGGGCCGGTCCAGGGGGCGTGGTAGGTTTGGTGCTGGTCGGGGTGATGCTCCACCACGTAAGAGGTCTTCTACAGAAGCTAAACTGGATGATGATGAGGAGGATGGGGAAACTGCTACAAGCCCCTTGAAGCCTGCTGCTGATCCTACCAATTCAAAGGAGGCTGAACCACCAATGCGCAAGAATCTTAGTGAGGCGTTCTCAACTAGCAAATTTGAAGCCGGCAAGGAGTTGTTAATCATACCACCGCTCCCGCCGGCGTACGTCTCACCCAGGGAACTGAAGAAGGCAAAGAAGGCAGTCTCACCAACGAAGAAGAATGATAAGTTGGCACTATTGGCGGGCTCCGACAGTGAGCGCCGCCAGGCCCAATGAAAATCTTAAGTTGGAACTGTCGCGGGATTGGCGATCCCGCGACAGTTAGAGAACTCCGCGACCTAGTGGAGATAAGTACGCCCACGATTCTTTGCTTAGTCGAAACTCAGTTGCAAAAGAGTCGTGTAGAGGGTCTTCGTTTTTCTCTTGGCTTTGATTTCAGTTTTGGAGTTGGTAGTTCTGGTCGCAGTGGCGGCATTTGTATCCTTTGGAAGAATTCTGTCGATTTGGCAATAAAAAATTATTCACAGTATCATGTTGATGCATGGGTAAAGGAACCAGGGATCGAACAGTGGAGGCTCTCATGTTTTTATGGCGAAGCTACACGTAGCCTTCGATATAAAACCTGGGACACCATGAAGCGCTTGAGAGGAGAAAGCACTCTACCATGGATGTGTATCGGGGACTTTAATGAGATTCTCAGGCTAGAAGAGCAGATGGGGGTGCATGAACGAGATAGTGCACAGATTGAGGCTTTCCGTGAAGCCGTGGATGTATGCGGCCTTGCTGATCTTGGGTATCGAGGGCTGGACTGGACATGGGAGAAGAAGGTTTCAGGAGGTAGCTATTGTCGAGTGCGTTTGGATCGAGCTTTGGCGTCCGCATGCTGGTCCGCTCTATTTCCATTTGCACACTTGGAACACCTTACAGCCGTGAAGTCTGATCACTCCCCTATCCTTCTAGAGACTGTTCGCATTGATGATAGTGTTCGAGTGAAACAACAGCCGTTCAGGTATGAAGTAATGTGGGAGCGTGATAGTCGCTTCACATATATGCTGGAGGAAGCCTGGAGGTCTACTGGCCGCGCTAGTTCAGTTGGTGATCTCTCAAATAAATTATCCAACTTAGCCGGACACTTGCAGCGATGGGGCCGGGCCACCTTTGGATCAGTCCGGATGGAATTGCGCCACCTACGGCGCCGGCTGGAGGAATTAAGGGCCGTAGTAACGAGAGTTGCACCATCTGATGAGGAAAAAGCAGTGGAGGAACGTATTGTTGAATTGTGCTTCAGGGAAGAGATTATGTGGCGACAACGGGCACGTATTCAGTGGCTCTCTGAGGGGGATAGCAACTCCAAATTTTTTCATCGGAAAGCGAGTGCCCGAAAAGCTAAGAACCGCATTGTGCTTTTACAGCGGGGAGATGGTACTTTTGCACCGAAGGTCACGAGATGGAATCCATGGCCACAAGTTTTTATGAAAATCTATACGCTTCCGAGAACACTGTTGGGATAGAAGAAGTTTTGTCTCATATACCTGTGAAGGTTGATGGACAAATGAACAGTAAGCTAAACGCGCCGTACAGTAAAGAAGAGGTGAAGACGGCGTTGTTCCAAATGTTTCCCACTAAGGCACCTGGCCCTGATGGATTTCCTGCTCACTTTTTTCAGCGACATTGGGATCTATGTGGTGATGAGGTGACCGATATAGTGCTGCGTGTTCTGAGTGGAGTTGATTCACCGGAGGAGATAAACAAAACGTTCATTGTATTAATTCCCAAGATAGCAAGTCCAAAAAATTTAGGACAGTTTCGACCGATCAGTCTCTGCAATGTGATCTTTAAGATTGCATCGAAGGTATTGGCTAACCGGCTCAAACTCATTCTCCCTGACATCATCTCCGAAGAACAATCTGCATTTGTACCAGGCCGTCTTATTACTGACAACTTTATTTCTGCCTATGAGTGTCTGCATTATATGAAGACCAGGAAAGTGAAGGGAAATAAATTTTGTGCTTTGAAACTAGATATGATGAAGGCGTATGATAGGTTGGAGTGGTCATATTTGAGAGCTGTCATGCTGAAACTAGGGATCAGTACCCGCTTTACCGACACCGTTATGAGGTGTGTAACTTCTGTGTCGTTCTCAGTCATGTTTAATGGTGGGCGTTTGGATGAGTTTCGACCAACACGAGGTATTCGACAGGGTGATCCGATTTCTCCCTATTTATTTTTGCTGGCTGCGGAGGGACTCTCTTGTCTGCTCAAGACCTCTAACCCAGCTGAGAGCATTCATGGGATCACTGTCGCCCCAGGTGCACCGCAAGTTAACCATCTACTTTTTGCGGATGACAGTCTCTTATTTTTTGATGCCACTCCGGAGATGGCTATGAGGGTTGAATCTATTTTACAAAAATATTGTGCAGCGTCGGGTCAGCGTATAAACAAGGACAAATCCTCAATTTTTTTCAGCAAGGGATGCTCTGACATGATGAAGCAGGAGATCAAACAAACGTTGGATGTCCAGAATGAGAAGCTTTCGGGAAAGTACTTGGGCCTGCCTTCTGAGGTGGGCAGAACGAAGGAGGGCTCATTTAAGTATCTCAAGGATAGAATCTGGAAACAAGTTCAAGGATGGATGGAGAAAGCACTGTCTGTAGGTGGGAAGGAGGTTCTCATAAAATCTGTCGCTCAGGCAATTCCAACCTACTCTATGGCATGCTTCAAGCTTCCACGAGGGCTCTGTCAACATATTAATGGTCTGTTACGGAAATTCTGGTGGGGATCAAAGAAAGGAGAAAGAAGGACAGCATGGGTATCTTGGGATGTAATGTCACAACCTAAGTATATGGGAGGCATGGGATTCCGTGATATAGAGCTTTTTAACTTAGCGTTGTTGGCACGTCAAGCATGGCGTCTCCTACAAGAACCACTTTCCCTAAGTGCTCGGATCCTCAAGGCTGTGTATTACCCAGCGTGCTCGGTACTAGATGCTGAACTTGGTAAAAATCCATCGCAAGTGTGGCGATCTATAGTAGAAGGGAGAGACACCCTGAAACTCGGGCTTATCAAAAGGATTGGAACAGGAGATGGTACCCATATATGGCATGATAATTGGATCCCTCGCGATTTCAAATTGCGCCCGGTGTGTCCAAAGGCGCCTAACCCCCCACAGATGGTTTCGGAATTAATTGATCATGCCTCGGCTTCGTGGGACATTCAGTTACTTGAGGAGCATTTTTATGACATGGACAAGGCAGAAATCCTAAACATCCCTCTTAGCTCTAAGGTACAAGCAGACTTCTGGTCTTGGCACTATGATAAGAGGGGCCTTTTTAGTGTACGTTCGGCTTACAGGCTCCTGGCAGCCACAAAGGAGCAGCGGACTGATTGGCTTGAGGGCAACCCTGGACACTCAAATATTGGCGCGGACAGGCGCTCTTGGTCAAAATTGTGGGGCGCCACGATTCCATCAAAAATCAAAGTTTTTGCATGGCGACTTGCTAAAACGTCCATCCCCACAGGCGAAGTTCGAAAACACAGGAAGATGGCAGACTCGGCTGAATGCTCGATTTGTCATGCGGCTCTAGATACATGGCGTCATTCTCTCTTTGACTGCCGGCTTGCAAGGTGCGTCTGGGCGCTGGCCGACGAGGAGCTTACGGATGTGCTTATCTCTAATCGTACTGATGATGCAAAGGTTTGGATGTTGTGGTTAATTGACACACTACCGATAGCTGATCTTGCGCGAGCACTAGTCACTATATGGGCGATCTGGTGGGCACGCCGACGAGCTATCCATGATGAGCAGTTCCAAAGTCCCATGAGCACTCATTTGTTCATTCAGAAATACTTAGAGGATCTGGAGCTGGCTTCTGCACTCAAAACTAATCAGCCCCAGGCCCTGCATGCAAAGGCGAGGGGTATGCATGCAATTTCCATAGGCATGCATGGAACGCATATGACAGAAACAGTTCCCACAGGCCCCTGCTGGCTGCAACCTGATGCTCACGAGTTCAAAATGAACGTGGATGCCGGCCTGGCTAGGAACGGCTCAAAGGGGGTTGCAGCGGTAATATGCAGGGACAAGAGTGGCAAATACATGGGCGCCTCAGCCGTCGTCTTTGAGGGGCTCGTCGATCCTGCGACACTTGAAGCCCAAGCGTGCAAGGAGGCTATGGATTTGGCTACAGATCTTCATCTCGACTCGTTGTGTATTGCTTCAGACTGCCTAGAAGTGGTGGCCAATATCACATCTGAGACCACCTGCCGGTACGCGACTATCTTACGAGAGATCAACTTTCAACGGAGTTTGTTCCGAGATGTTAAATTTATCCATGAGCATCGTCAGTTTAATGTTGAGGCCCATAACCTCGCCAAAGCGGCATCCTCTCTCTCTACCGGGCGCCATGTTTGGCTCTTAGATTTGCCCGAGATTATTTGTATTCCTATGAACATTTGCAATTAATAAAAGGGTGCCGTGTCTCAAAAAAAAAAAGCAATCAGCCGGATTTGCCTAAAAAAAATCAGCCGAAACGACGGAAGAGGGATGATGACGCTTGGAATCCTCGGAACAGCCGGGCCGCCGTCATCCTGATCGCCGTCAAGGGAACAATCCACATCGATCAGATCCGCCCCGGCCGGCCGCGCCACTTGAAACCCTCGCCTCCGCTGCCGGACGATCTCCTCGAGGAAATCTTCCTTCGCCTCCCGCCAGACAAGCCCACGTGCCTCGTGTGCGCCTCCCTCACCAGCAAGCTCTGGCCCGGCCACCTCACTGGCCCTCACTTCCGGGGCCGCTACCGCGAGTCCGCGAGTTCCATGGTGCTCCCCCCATGCTGGGCTTCCTTTACTCGCGGTCCCGGGACTGCGAGCCGGAGGAGAGATACCGCGTCCCACGCTTCGTGTACACCCCACGGAATTCGCTGCCCGTGTTCCCAACGACCACTATGGGAACTTGGGGTGCCCGGAATATGTTGTGTTGGACTGCTGCCATGGCCGCGTTCTCCTTGCGGATTGTAATGCACCCATGCCGCTTATCGTTTGGGACCCCATGACAGGCCGCCGGACCAAGCTGGAGGGGCCCAAAGCGCGCAATTTCAACCTGGCCATCGGTAGCGGGGTCGCGGTGCTATGTGCTGTGGCCTGCTGTGACCATCGCGCGTGTCATCAGGGCCCTTTCCGGGTTGTCTTCTTCGGCATGAGCATTCATGGTGGCCAAAGCGTTATACACATGTCCATGTCCTCGCCGGAGACGGTGGGTGGAGCAAGCCGTGCCCTGATCTTGATCTTGGCAACAACGCATGCATCATGCCAGTGCCCCCCGTCTTCATCCAAGACACACTTTACTTCATGCATACACGTGCGTCTGGTTTTCACATACAAGAATTCTCAAGTATGATTTGGGTTCTAATTGCTTATCGCTAATTGATGTGCCCATGGTGGGGGTTCTTGGTTTCACTACCCTCATGGCTATGGAGGACGGTAGTTTGGGTTTTACACTAGTGGGTAGGTTAACTAACATCTACCTATGGTCAAGGCAGATGGGTTCTGACGGAGTTGCATCATGGACTAAGCGTACAGTCATCGAACTCAAGAACCTTCTTCCCATCCAGGATCCTCATAGAGGACTTACACTGATTGGATCTTCGGAGGGCGGTGATATCGTTTTCGTGACAACATACCTTGGCATCTACCAGATTAATCTAAAGTCGCTACAATGGAAGAAGCTACAGAAGAGAGAAAATTTTAGTGGTCTATTTCCGTACATGAGTTTCCACAATCCAGAAGGTATATCTATATGTCCTTTCTTTTGTGATATGGGGACAACTCTTTATGTGATATGTTACGCAATCTTGGGTCAGCTAACACCAGCGTTTCCGAACCACCTGCGTCATCAGGCCCAACCGGAGAGGAACACCGACTTATGACAGGCCTTGGACCCTCTCCCCCCAAAAGACTAGCCTATTAGGAGGGGAAACCCCCGCCCTTATAAGTCGTGTTATGTCTCCCCCCAAAACCGATGTGGGACTAAACCCAACAATCTCCCCCTCACACATGGGTCACCCATGGGCCCGCTAACACCAGAGTTTCCGGCACACCAACCATGACCGACCACCCGTGAGTCCACCGAGATTTATTCCGGGCACCTGGGCTCTGATACCAATTGTTACGCAATCTCGGGTCCGCCAACACCAGTGTTTCCGGCCCACCTGCGTCACCAGGCCCAACCGGAGAGCAACACCGATTTATGAAAGGCCTTGGGCCCTCTCCCCCCAAAAGACTAGCCTATTAGGAGGGGACACCCCCGCCCTCATAAGTCGTGTTATGTCTCCTCCCGACAACCGATGTGGGACTAAACCCAACAAAGATTGTGTAACAATTGGACCATCGAAGATTGACATGATTGAAGTCAATGAAGATGGACGTGTGCGGTGAAAGGCGACGTGCGTATAAGGCTCGAAGCAGGAGTCTGGAGCGCGTTGTGCAAGATCATGCATACACAAGGTGTCAAAACAATTAATGCATGGAAATGTGCGGGGAAGACACGATGCAGGGTGGAGCATGGATGCAGTCAAAAAAATTCGGCTGGGTCAGACTGGACAGTCTGATGGACTGACATGAATGTTGATCAAAGCAGAAGACGACAGTGATTTCAGCGACGACGACATAGGTGTGTGATGCTGATGGTGGCCAACTTCTGGGGTGCGGAAACACGTGGTGCAGACCTGAGGGCTTGTGCGGATTCGACAAACTATGGCGCTAGGTTGATTCAAGATGGTGCACACATGAGAGCTTGGAGTAGACGGGGCGCAAAGTAGCACGACCAACTACATGGAGTCATGTTGAACATGGAGCTGGAGTCTGGCGGAAGACTTCACTCTGTGCTGATAGAGGGGCTACGGTGTAAATGCATGGAGAGTCGAAGCCCATTTCAGCGGGATATCGAGAGACATGTGGATCAAAGTGGGGCCCAATGGTCTGATGGACACGTGATACTCGGCATCGGTTGGTGATTATCGGTGGTTCTCTGCAGTAGGGGTTTGAGTGGTGTGGGTTCGCGATCCAAGAGACTCGTCTAGGACAGCAGAGGCTCTCCGCGGCTATAGCGGCGAGGCGTGTGGTAAGCACGGGACACAACGACAGTCCAAGGCACTGGTGGTCAGACATGTGGTCAGACAAATTGTGCAGGGGGTGCTGAAGCAGTGTTGGCGAGTATCGGATTCAAGTTGGTGACTGGCTCTATCAGTGTCGGTTGATGGACAGGAGTTGTCCAAGGATAATTTGAGAAAATGGGGGAAAGTCTAAAATTGTCAAAATAGAGAGAGTACATGGCCGTATATTCTGTGGTGCTCGATGCACATGGCAACGTGCGGATGGCAACACAGAAGGAGGAGGAGTGCTATAACTGTGGGACATGCCAGAGACTAACCGAAAAAGGGCTGAGACAACTGTGAATTTAAAACAAGGTGACACAGGGCGATGGTGAGATTCCTTCAAGTTTTAGACAGACGGTCAAGAAAGAGCAGTGATGCTGAGTCCAGGTAACTCTTATATGTGATGTCCAATATGTGAGTTGTTCATTTTCACGCAGATAAGTTATCGGTGTGTGATGGCGTTGAATGGATTCTCCGGAAGTTGGGAGGACAAAGTAGAGTAATGAGGAACTTAATTTTGCTTGAGTGTTGACTGTGAAGAAGACGAGAAGGGACTACAGTTGCAGGTGGAGTCACATGGAGTCTGGGAGTAGCAGCGGTGCTCATGGCATATCTCAAGTCCAATGTACATGGAGATTCAACGCATGGATGGATCCAAGGTGGTGGAGATTATTCGCCAAGGTGGAGTTTGTTAGAGTTGTGTCAAATATTATTGTTCAAGGTAGGTTACAATTGGACTGTGTTTTGGACTGTGTGTAGACAGGGTAGGAGTTATGTCCTAATAGGACACTTGTATCCTAGGCCTCTCATATATATCGGGGGTAGACACACAATCTAATCTATGCCAACATAATAGCACATGCGCGCGGGGGGGCCGGCGACGTGTGCCGACGTCCTAGCGACCGGGGTGCGGTATTGTAGTGGTGTCATGGGGAGGAGCGCCCATAGTCAGGCCCCGAGGATGTAGATGCACATCATGAATGAATTTAATGAAAGGGGCATGTGTTAGTGTTACTAGAACCATCTCTCTCATTTTCCAGGAATCTCATTAACAAATCTCGGTATCGTGCTCGTGTGATTGCTTGGTCCTCGGTAGATCAACGGAGCGCCTTGGATTTATTCTAACATGATATCCCATATAAGTTATTGGAACAAACTAAACAATGAATGTCTAATTTGGCAACTCTTTATATTTAAAATGTGCCCGAGCAAACTTTGAGTTCTTTGTAATTATCACACCCTTTTGGTATCACGATAACATATCTATGTTTGCAGAAAGGGTGATCCCCAGTGATGCGACACATTGACGGTGTATGGTTTGAAGGGAACGTAGTAATTTCAAAAAATTTCCTACGCACACGCAAGATCATGGTGATGCATAGCAACAAGAGGGGAGAGTGTTCGTCCACGTACCCCCGTAGACCGTAAGCGGAAGCGTTATGACAACGCGGTTGATGTAGTCGTACGTCTTCACGATCCGAACGATCCAAGCACCGAACGTACGGCACCTCCGAGTTCAGCACACGTTCAGCTCGATGACGATCCCCGGGCTCCGATCCAGCAAAGCTTCGGGGATGAGTTCCGTCAGCATGACGGCGTGGTGACGATGATGATGTTCTACTGGCGCAGGGCTTCACCTAAACTCCGCGACGATATGACCGAGGTGGAATATGGTGGAGGGGGGCACCGCACACGGCTAAGGAACGATCCGTAGATCAACTTGTGTTGTCATGCCTAGAGGTGCCCCCCTGCCCCCGTATATAAAGGAGCAAGGGGGGAGGGGCGGCCGGCCTAGGAGGGGCGCGCCAAGGGGATTCCTACTCCCACTGGGAGTAGGACTCCCTCCTTCCTTGTTGGAGTAGGAGAAGGGGGGAAAGAGGGGGAGAGGAGGAAGGAAGGGGGGCCGCACCCCTTGTCCAATTCGGACCAGAGGGGGGCTGCGCGCCTCCTTCCTTTCGGCCTCTCTCCTCTATTCCCGTATGGCCCAATAAGCCCATATACTTCCCGGCGAATTCTCGTAACTCTCCGGTACTACGAAAAATACCCGAATCACTCGGAACCTTTCCGAACTCCGAATATAGTTGTCCAATATATCAAAATTTACGTCTCGACCATTTCGAGACTCCTCGTCATGTCCCCGATCTCATCCGGGACTCCGAACTCCTTCGGTACATCAAAACTCATAAACTCATAATATAACTGTCATCGAAGCCTTAAGCGTGCGGACCCTACGGGTTCGAGAACTATGTAGACATGACCTAGAACTATTCTTGGTCAATAACCAATAGCAGAACCTGGATGTCCATATTGGCTCCTACATATTCTAAGAAGATCTTTATCGGTCAAACCGCATAACAACATACGTTGTTCCCTTTGTCATCGGTATGTTACTTGCCCGAGATTTGATCGTCGGTATCCAATACCTAGTTCAATCTCGTTACCGGCAAGTCTCTTTACTCGTTCCGTAATGCATCATTCCGTAACCAACTCATTTGGTCACATTGCTTGCAAGGCTTATAAAGATGTGCATTACCGAGAGGGCCCAGAGATACCTCTCCGACAATCAGAGTGACAAAACCTAATCTCGAAATACGCCAACTCAACATGTACCTTCGGAGACACCTGTAGTACTCCTTTATAATCACCTAGTTACGTTGTGACGTTTGGTAGTACCCAAAGTGTTCCTCCGGTAAACGGGAGTTGCATATTTCTCATAGTTACAGGAACATGTATAAGTCATGAAGAAAGCAATAGCAATATACTAAACGATGATGTGCTAGGCTAACGGAATGGGTCATGTCAATCACATCATTCTTCTAATGATGTGATCCCATTAATCAAATGACAACACATGTCTATGGTTAGGAAACATAACCATCTTTGATTAATGAGCTAGTCAAGTAGAGGCATACTAGTGACTATATGTTTGTCTATGTATTCACACATGTATCATGTTTCCGGTTAATACAATTCTAGCATGAATAATAAACATTTATCATGAAATAAGGAAATAAATGATAACTTTATTATTGCCTCTAGGGCATATTTCCTTCAGTCTCCCACTTGCACTAGAGTCAATAATCTAGTTCACATCGCTATGTGATTTAACACCAATATTCACATCTGCATGTGATTAATAGCCATAGTTCACATCATCATGTGATCAACATCCAAAGGGTTTACTAGAGTCAATAATCTAGTTCACATCGCTATGTGATTAATACCCAAAAGAGTACTAATGTATGATCATGTTTTGCTCGTGAGAGAAGCTTAGTCAACGGGTCTGTCATATTCAGAGCCGTATGTATTTCGCAAATATTCTATGTCCACAATGCTCTGCACGGAGCTACTCTAGCTAATTGCTCCCACTTTCAATATGTATCCAGATTGAGACTTAGAGTCATCTGGATTGGTGTAAAAGCTTGCATCGATGTAACTTTTACGACGAACTCTTTTATCACCTCCATAATCGAGAAACATCTCCTTAGTCCTCACTAAGGATATTCTTGACCGCTGTCCAGTGATCTACTATTAGATCAAAATTGTATTCCTTTTCCAAACACAGAGCAAGGTATACAATAGGTCTGGTTCACAACATAGCATACTTTATAGAACCTATGACTGAGTCATAGGGAATGACTTTTCATTCTCTTTCTATTTTCTGCAATGGTCGGGTCTTGAGTCTTACTCAACTTCACACCTTGTAACACAAGCAAGAACTCCTTCTTTGACTGTTCCATTTTGAACTATTTCAAAAATTTATCAAGGTATGTACTCATTGAAAAATCTTATCAAGCGTCTTGATCTATCTATATAGATCTTGATGCTCAATGTGTAAGTAGCTTCACCAAGGTCTTGCTTTGAAAAACTCTTATTCAAGTATCCTTTCATGCTATCCAGAATTTCCATATCATTTCCAATTAACAACATGTCATCCACATATAATATTAGAAATGCTACAGAGCTCCCACTCACTTTCTTGTAAATACAGGCTTCTTCAAAAGTCTGTATAAAACCATATGCTTTGATCAACTCATCAAAGCGTATATTCCAACTCCGAGATGCTTGCACCAGTCCATTGATGGATCGCTGGAGCTTGCACATTTTGTTAGCACCTTTAAGATTGACAAAACCTTCTAGTTGCATCATATACAACTCTTCTTTAATAAATCTATTAAGGAATGCAGTTTCGACATCCATTTGCCAGATTTCATAAAATGTGGCAATTGCTAACATGATTCAGACAGACTTAAGCTTCGATACGAGTGAGAAAATCTCATCGTATTCAATACCTTGAACTTGTCGAAAAACCTTTCGCAACAAGTCAATCTTAGTAGATAGTAACACTACTATCAGTGTTCGTCTTCCTCTTGAAGATCCATTTATTTAACATGGCTTGCTGATCATCGAGCAAGTCAATCAAAGTCCATACTTTGTTCTTATATATGGATCCTAACTCAGATTTTATGGCCTCAAGCCATTTCGCGGAATCTGGGCTCATCATTGCTTCCTCATAGTTCGTAGGTTCATCATGGTCAAGCAACATGACTTCCAGAATTGGATTACCGTACCACTCTGGTGAGGATCTTATTCTGGAAGACCTACGAGGTTTGGTAGTAACTTGATCTAAAGCTTCATGATCATCATCATTAGCTTCCTCACTAATTGGTGTAGGAATCACAGGAACTGATTTCTGTGATGAACTACTTTCCAATAAGGGAGCAGGTACAGTTACCTCATCAAGTTCTAATTTCCTCCCACTCACTTCTTTCGAGAGAAACTCCTTCTCTAGAAAGGATCCATCTTAGCAACGAATCTTGCTTTCGGATCTGTGATAGAAGGTGTACCCAATAGTTACCTTTGGGTATTCTATGAAGATGCACTTCTCCGATTTGGGTTCGAGCTTATCAGGTGAAAACTTTTTCACATAAGTATCGCAGCCCCAAACTTTAAGAAACGACAACTTTGGTTTCTTGCTAAACCACAGTTCATAAGGCGTCGTCTCAACGGATTTTGATGGTGCCCTATTTAAAGTGAATGCAACTGTCTCTAATGCATAATCCCAAAACGATGGTGGTAAATTGGTAAGATACATCATAGATCGCACTATATCCAATAAAGTACTGTTATGACGTTCGGACACACCATTAAGCTGCGGTGTTCCAGGTCGCATGAGTTTGTGAAACTATTCCACATTGTTTTAATTGAAGACCAAACTCGTAACTCAAATATTTGTCTCCGCGATCAAATTGTAGAAACTTTATTTTCTTGTTACGATGATTCTCCACTTCACTCTGAAATTCTTTGAACTTTTCAAATGTTTCAGACTTGTGCTTCATTAAGTAGATATACTCATATCTGCTCAAATCATCTTGTGAAGGTCAGAAAATAATGATACCCGCCACGAGCATCAACACTCATTGGACCATATACATCGGTATGTATTATTTCCATCAAGTCAGTAGCTCGTTCCATTGTTCCGAAGAACGGAGTTTTAGTCACCTTGCCCAAAAGGCACGGTTCGCAAGCATCAAATGATTCATAACCAAGAGATTCCAAAAATCCATCTTTATGGAGTTTCTTCATGCGCTTTACACCGATATAACCCAAACGGCAGTGCCACAAATAAGTTGCACTATCACTATCAACTTTGCATCTTTTGGCATCAATATTATGAATATGTGTATTACTACGATCGAGATCCAACAAACTATTTTCATTGGGTGTATGACCATCGAAGGTTTTATTCATGTAAATAGAACAACAATTATTCTTTGACTTTAAATGAATAACCGTATCACAATAAACATGATCAAATCATATTCATGCTCAACGCAAACGCCAAATAACATTTATTTAGGTTTAACACTAATCCCGAAAGTATAGGGAGTGTGCGATGATGATCACATCAATCTTGGAACCACTTCCAACACACATCGTCACTTCTCCCTCAACTAGTCTCTGTTTATTCTGTAACTCCTGTTTCGAGTTACTAATATTTAGCAACCAAACAAGTATCAAATACTCAGGGGCTACTATAAACACTAGTAAGGTACACATCAATAACCTGTATATCAAATATACCCTTGTTCACTTTGCCATCCTTCTTATCCACCAAATATTCAGGGCATTTCCGCTTCCAGTGACCATTTCCTTTACAATGTAAGCACTCAGTTTCAGGCTTTGGTCCAGCTTTGGTGTTCTTCACGGGAGTGACAACTTGCTTGTCATTCTACTTGAAGTTTCCCTTTCTTTCCCTTTGCCCTTTTCTTGAAACTAGTGATCTTGTCAACCATCAACACTTGATGCTCTTTCTTGATTTCTACCTTCGTCGATTTCAACATTACGAAGAGCTCGGGAATCGTTTTCGTCATCCCTTGCATACTATAGTTCATCACAAAGTTCTAGTAACTTAGTGATGGTGACTAGAGAATTCTGTCAATCACTATCTTATCTGGAAGACTAACTCCCACTTGATTCAAGTGATTGTAGTACCCAGACAATCTGAGCACATGCTCACTAGTTGAGCGATTCTCCTCCATCTTTTAGCCATAGAACTTGTTGGAGACTTCATATCTCTCAACTCAGGTATTTGCTTGAAATATTAACTTCAACTCCTGGAACATCTCATATGGTCCATGACGTTCAAAATGTCTTTGAAGTCCCGATTCTAAGCCGTAAAGCATGGTGCACAAAAACTATCAAGTAGTCATCATATTGAGCTAGTCAAACGTTCATAACGTCTGCATCTGCTCCTGCAATAGGTTTGTCACCTAGCGGTGCATCAAGGACATAATTCTTCTGTGCAGCAATGAGGATAAACCTCAGATCACGGATCCAATCCGCATCATTGCTACTAACATCTTTCAACATAGTTTTCTCTAGGAAAATATCAAAATAAACATATGAAAGCAACAATGCAAGCTATTGATCTACAACATAATTTGCAAAATACTACTAGGACTAAGTTCATGATAAATTTAAGTTCAATTAATCATATTACTTAAGAACTCCCACTTATATAGACATCTCTCTAGTCATCTAAGTGATCACGTGATCCAAATCAACTAAACCATAACCGATCATCATGTGAGATGGAGTAGTTTTCAATGGTGAACATCACTATGTTGATCATATCTACTATATGATTCACGCTCGACCTTTCGGTCTTCATGTTCCGAGGCCATATCTGCATATGCTAGGCTCGTCAAGTTTAACCTGAGTATTCTGCGTGTGCAAAACTGGCTTGCACCCGTTGTAGATAGACGTAGAGCTTATCACACCCGATCATCACGTGGTGTCTGGGCACGACGAACTTTGGCAACGGTGCATACTCAGGGAGAACACTTCTTGATAATTTTAGTGAGAGATCATCTTAAAATGCTACCGTCAATCAAAGCAAGATAAGATGCATAAAGGATAAACATCACATGCAATCAATATAAGTGATATGGTATGGCCATCATCATCTTGTGCTTGTGATCTCCATCTCTGAAGCACCGTCATGATCACCATCGTCACCGGCGCGACACCTTGATCTCCATCGTAGCATCGTTGTCGTCTCGCCAACTATTGCTTCTACGACTATCGCTACCGCTTAGTGATAAAGTAAAGCAATTACAGGGCGTTTGCATTTCATACAATAAAGCGACAACCATATGGCTCCTGCCAGTTGCTGATAACTTCGGTTACAAAACATGATCATCTCATGCAATAAAATATAGCATCACGTCTTGACCATATCACATCACAACATGCCCTACAAAAACAAGTTAGACGTCCTCTACTTTGTTGTTGCAAATTTTACGTGGCTGCTACGGGCTTTTAGCAAGAACCGTTCTTACCTACGCATAAAAAAACCACAACGATAGTTTGTCAAGTTGGTGCTGTTTTAACCTTCGCAAGGACCGGGCGTAGCCACACTCGATTCAGCTAAAGTGAGAGAGACAGACACCCGCCAGCCACCTTTAAGCACGAGTGCTCGTAACGGTGAAACCAGTCTCGCGTAAGCGTACGCGTAATGTCGGTTCGGGCCGCTTCATCTCACAATACCGCCGAACCAAAGTATGACATGCTGGTAAGCAGTATGACTTGTATCGCCCACAACTCACTTGTGTTCTACTCGTGCATATAACATCAACGCATAAAACCAGGCTCGGATGCCACTGAAGGGAACGTAGTAATTTCAAAAAATTTCCTACGCACACGCAAGATCATGGTGATGCATAGCAACGAGAGGGGAGAGTGTTCGTCCACGTACCCTCGTAGACCGTAAGCGGAAGTGTTATGACAACGCGGTTGATGTAGTCGTAAGTCTTCACGATCCGACCGATCCAAGCACCGAACGTACGGCACCTCCGAGTTCAGCACACGTTCAGCTCGATGACGATCCCCGGGCTCCGATCCAGCAAAGCTTCGGGGATGAGTTCCGTCAGCACGACGGCGTGGTGACGATGATGATGTTCTACCGGCGCAGGGCTTCACCTAAACTCCGCGACGATATGACCGAGGTGGAATATGGTGGAGGGGGGCACCGCACACGGCTAAGGAACGATCCGTAGATCAACTTGTGTTGTCGTGCCTAGAGGTGCCCCCCTGCCCCCGTATATAAAGGAGCAAGGGGGGAGGGGGCGGCCGGCCTAGGAGGGGCGCGCCAAGGGGAGTCCTACTCCCACCGGGAGTAAGACTCCCTCCTTCCTTGTTGGAGTAGGAGAAGGGGGGAAAGAGGGGGAGAGGAGGAAGGAAAGGGGGGCCGCACCCCTTGTCCAATTCGGACCAGAGGGGGGCTGCGCGCCTCCTTCCTTTCGGCCTCTCTCCTCTATTCCCGTATGGCCCAATAAGGCCCATATACTTCCCGGCGAATTCCCGTAACTCTCCGGTACTCCAAAAAATACCTGAATCACTCGGAACCTTTCCGAACTCCGAATATAGTCGTCCAATATATTGATCTTTACGTCTCGACCATTTCGAGACTCCTCGTCATGTCCCCGATCTCATCCGGGACTCCGAACTCCTTCGGTACATCAAAACTCATAAACTCATAATATAACTGTCATCGAAACCTTAAGCGTGCGGACCCTACGGGTTCGAGAATTATGTAGACATGACCTAGAACTATTCTTGGTCAATAACCAATAGCAGAACCTGGATGTCCATATTGGCTCCTACATATTCTACGAAGATCTTTATCGATCAAACCGCATAACAACATACGTTGTTCCCTTTGTCATCGGTATGTTACTTGCCCGAGATTTGATCGTCGGTATCCAATACCTAGTTCAATCTCGTTACCGGCAAGTCTCTTTACTCGTTCCGTAATGCATCATTCCGTAACAAACTCATTTGGTCACATTGCTTGCAAGGCTTATAAGGATGTGCATTACCGAGAGGGCCCAGAGATACCTCTCCGACAATCGGAGTGACAAAACCTAATCTCGAAATACGCCAACTCAACATGTACCTCGGAGACACCTGTAGTACTCCTTTATAATCACCCAGTTACGTTGTGACGTTTGGTAGTACCCAAAGTGTTCCTCCGGTAAACGGGAGTTGCATATTTCTCATAGTTACAGGAACATGTATAAGTCATGAAGAAAGCAATAACAATATACTAAACGATCAAGTGCTAGGCTAACGGAATGGGTCATGTCAATCACATCATTCTTCTAATGATGTGATCCCATTAATCAAATGACAACACATGTCTATGGTTAGGAAACATAACCATCTTTGATTAATGAGCTAGTCAAGTAGAGGCATACTAGTGACTATATGTTTGTCTATGTATTCACACATGTATCATGTTTCCGGTTAATACAATTCTAGCATGAATAATAAACATTTATCATGAAATAAGGAAATAAATAATAACTTTATTATTGCCTCTAGGGCATATTTCCTTCATGGTTGAATATGCAGGAGGCTACCCTCGTCAATAAGAAAAATGGGCAAATAGCTCCCATGCGAAGTCGTTAAGTTGAATTGTCTCTCATGCGATGTCGTTGGTTGTAATGGCTCTCATGCGACGTCTCCCAGTGCAGAAATAGCTCAAGCAAGACAACCCGTTTACACGGCTAGCTGGCTGTTAGTTAGGCTGAGATTTGGTTGGGACATTGGGGGTTATGTGCTCTGACTGGTGGGGTCCATCTAGGGCCATGTCGTCAAGAGTCAACAGTCCATGACTCGACCGGTGACTGTGTGACCATGCTCGACTCGACCGTGCTGCACTGGGCGAGCGCGCCGCCGTAAGCATCTTCTCCGGCAGAGGCATCGATTTCTTCTCCGCGGTGGTGGAGCTCCTTTCTCGCAGCGGCATAGCTATTGCGAGTGAGTATTTTCAACACCCTAGTCCCATTCCCCAGAATTTTGGATAGATTTGTGGCCTCATGCTCTGTTTCTTGGCGATTTAGAATCTCGATTGGATAGGAGCGCGGGGGTTGTTTCTTCTCCGCGGTGGTGGAGCGCCATTCTCGGCAGCGGCTATTGCGAGTGAGTATTTTCGAAACCCTAGTCCCATTCCCCAGAATTTTGGATAGATCAGTGGCCTCATGCTCTGTTTCTTGGCGATTTAGAATCTCGATGAATGAGATGGAGCGAGGAGACAGTGCTTCCAATCGGTAATGCCGCCCTCTTTTCTCTTTTAGCTGTTATCGAACTCGATTTGGTAGTGACTATCGCTTACACTGCCGCTGCCAGCCATTGACAAAACAGGGGAGGTTCCGGTTCTACCACCACATTCATAATTATAGTGGAATTTTTTTCCCAGTAAAGCAGGGGAGCTAGTGTCTAGTTTTAATTATTTTCCTTTCATATTTTATGATCTATATGTCGTAAGGGGATGCCCCTCTATATGTTGTAAGGGGATGCTACTAGGGTACCCGATGCCCCTCTATCGTGCTATCTATTAATGTTTTTTCGGGCCTAAAGTTTCTTCATTGCATTTTATTTATGTGGCCATGTGAACTAAAAAATGCACTAAAACATGATCCAATCATAAAAGTTGTTGTTAGCACGTGTCTAGTTAATTATTTTCTTTTTATGTTTTATGCATTATATGTTGTAAGGGGATGCCCCTCTATAAGTTGTAAGGAGATGCTACTATGGGCACACTAGATGTCTTTTTTTTTTGAGAGGGGCACAACCTTTTTCAGTTGAAACACACGAGTAAAAATTTGAAAACACCATAGCACAAATCAAAAATAAAATAAAAATGGTGCTTGGTTGAAAGACTCCCTCCGTGCAGGTGCATAGGGCACCTAAGAAAAAGCTCTGCAATTTAGGTGCAACCTGATTGGACGTGCAAATTTTTCAAACCGGGAAGAAATCCTAGTAGCATACAGGCCGTTTCGGCTGACCCATGCCAGGAATTACTCCCACACTCGCGTTCCACCAGGCCCACCTCGTTGCAATCTCTTGCCTAATCACCGCTGGTTTCCTATGCATGCATTGGATATTTCCCTCTTTGCCGGCCATTCACAATTAATCACCGGAGCAAACAAGCGGCAGTTAATGGATATTACGACTTACACTTCCCAACACACTAGGACGGAGGAAGTAAACTAGAACCAAACAATTGCAATGTTTTTGGTTCATAAAAACTGCAAGTTATACTGCTAACTAGGACCAACCTTTTGTTTTAGCCGAAACAACATGGGACCCTAGCATCGGACACGATAGCTTGTGCATAAAAATAGCTCAAATAATTATCAGATGAGTTATCTCAAAAAAGATGATTGCAGGAAGCTTAAAATTTGTGAAATAACCTAAGCCGAAAAGATATATCGATGTCAATGACCATGTGCACTTCTTTTTTGCACTAGGTACACCTTTATTATCAATGGGCCTGGATATGTTCTATTCGGCCCTGCCTACCTTCTATATGGGCCTAGCCTTTTCGGGCAACTGTCGACGAACCTTTTTTTCCTTTTCTCCCTCTACCACTGAAACTGAAATTGATGACGAACTGCAGAACTGAAAAAACGGGGCCGAAACAGAGTGGAGAAGACATGCCGAATTCGTACAACGCAACACTTTTATTCAAACATCCATATCATTACGATTACAAATGATGCCCAATCTATTCACTAACGACTAATTATCATCACATAAACAAATGCGAGAGCAATTACACAAACATAAAAAATTCCGGCCATCAAATTGCCATGCTTCTTCAATTCGATGAGTTTCTTCATCTGCTTGTTCAGCTTCTTCAGCTCTGCCGTCCCTCCTGCATCCCCCACAGTAGCACCAATGGAATTGCCAGATCCAGGGGCCCCAGATCCAGATGGGCCCGATCCAAACTTCTCCGCCTCCAACGGTAAATCGAGCTCCCCTGATGCACCCTCCAGTTGAATCCGCTCTATGTACTCATCTAGCCACTCAAAATGGGCACATTGCTTGAATTTCTGAAATCCGAAAGATGAACCCTAAATCCCAAATCCGATGAAAAATATGAAATTGGGAGACAAAAACCAAAATTGGCATATTGAGAAGTAAAATCTCACCTTTCCCTGCTCTGGTTTGCTCTCACATTTCACGAATTCCCGCCCAAGGTTGCCATTCTTGTCGGTCGTTGTGACTAGCCGCTTCAGGGGTGCGGTACGTGGGCATCCAGGGCACCTTGTCATGGGCACTGCGCCATAGCGCGGCCATGAGCGGCGGGAGGCTGAAGCGGAGCTCGACATTGCTAGGTCGCGGCCCGGAACAACGTTGCTGCGCATCGTCGCCGGAGAAGAAGAACAACAACGGTCGGGGAGCGTGGCGAGGATGGGAAGGTCGCGGCAGGGCTCGGGTGCTGCACGGCTCGGTGTCCTCTCTTGTACCAATGATGAGTTGGATAAGTTAGTGGGTCCCACGCTATGGGTCTTGCTTTGTTACGTAGGGGCTCACCTGATTCGAGTTTTAAACATGTGTCTTTGGATTAGGCAGCAGTGTCGCACGGCAGCTATTTTTTCCAACGGAGATGTTGCATGAGAACTATTACAACCAACGACATCGCATGAGAGACAATTCAACTCAACGACGTCGCATGGGAGCTATTTTCCCTAAGAAAAATAGCAAACATGGAGGCAACATGGGTCTTGTGATGAATTGTGTCACTATTTCGTAACCTTTCCGTGGCAGTGGTGCTTGTTTGTTTCCCACCGGCGATGTATGCTTGCTTGTTTTCTCATACTATTGTTGTCTTTTCTCACTAAGCTTGACAGTTTCCCTGTGCCTTGCCATGCACAAGTGGGTGACTGGATTATGTTCTAAAGAATGTTCAGTTTCTCACAACATTAGCAACCACTCCTTGAAATAAATCTGCAAATAATAGCTTAGCCTGCCATTATAAACTACATAGTTTGCTCGCATAGCTTTGATCCAATCTCTAAATTTATATCCGTACATATAATTGCTTGCTATGCTAAGTAGTCTAGTCCTCAGTAAGATATCATGTCCATTAGTGCATAGAGCTGTTAATGCATTTCTTCAAGTTTTATAGCACTCTCATCGACAATGTTGAGTATGTTGAAGGGTAGGGTGCGGCGCGGATGGATCTGCTGAACCCAAGCTCGCTTGGACAATTTTAGAAAATCTAGGAACTGTGTTTTGAAGCTACAAAAAGTTCTATAAAAAATAGCACTCGCGTACATATAGGGATGAAAATGGAGTGGAAAGTTGAAACGGAGAGGAAATATGAAAGCGGAAATGGAAATTTGCAAAACGGAAATGGAAACGATTTTTTTATTTGGAAATGGAAACAAAAACAGAATGGTGTTTTCCGGTGGAACGCACGTGGAAATGGAACTTTCCGTTTCCGTTAATATGGAATTTCCATTTCTACTATAGGCTCATCACTAGTAGAAAAAGGACCTAATATGAGAAACATTAGTACCGGTTCGCATATGAGCCGGCACTAATGCGCCCATTAGTGCCGGTTCAAATGACTTGGCAGGAGGTGACCTTTAGTACTGGTTCTTTGGGAATCTTTAGTACCGGTTCGTGACACGAACCGGTAGTAAAGATGTTGGTGCCCGGCCAGCACCTTTAGTACCGGTTCGTGGCACGAACCGGTACTAAAGATGTTGTGGCAGGCGCTATTTTTAGTCCCACCTCGCTCCCCTAACAAGAATTTGACCACCTTAAGTATGTTACTTCTCAAACTATCCCAAACATTTGGTTTTCATTGAACTCTATGTGTAGGATCTGTGGCTGCAATAGGAGTCTTCGCCGGTTCTTAAATCGGTGGTATATTCCTATTGACGATTTAGATTCAATACAAAAAGATCGTTGATGATCAATGTATTTTCTATATGTACTTCTGTGTAGTAGCGCGTTTTGGCTGAAAGGCGGTACTGATCAATGTATTTTTTCTGCGTTCAGATGCACAATTTAAATATGTTATTTGTCAAGGAGAAGAAGACGAAGAAGAAGGAGAAGAAGGAGAAGAAGAAGAGGAGGAAGAAGAAGAATAAGAAGAGGAAGAGGAAGAAGAGGAAGAGGAAGATGAAGAGGAAGAAGAAGAGGAAGAGGAAGAAGAGGAAGAGGAAGAAGAAGAGGAAGAAGAAGAGGAAGAAGGAGAAGAGGAAGAGGAAGAGGAGGAAAGAATTAATAGAAGGAGAAGAAGGAGAAGAAGAGGAAGAGGAAGAAGAGGAAGAAGGAGAAGAAGAAGAGGAAGAAGAAGGAGGAAGAAGAAGAAGAGGAAGAAGAAGAGGAAGAAGAAGAGGAAGAAGGAGAAGAAGAAGAAGAGGAAGAAGGAGAAGAAGAAGAAGAAGAAGAAGAGGAAGAAGGAGAAGAAGAAGAAGAAGAAGAGGAAGAGGAGGAAAGAAGAAGAAGAAGAAGAAGAAGAGGAAGAGGAAGAACAGGAAGAAGAGGAAGAAGGAGAAGAGGAAGAGGAAGAGGAGGAAAGAATTAATAGAAGGAGAAGAAGGAGAAGAAGAAGAGGAAGAGGAAGAAGAGGAAGAAGAAGAATAAGAAGAGGAAGAAGAAGAAGAGGAAGGAGAATAGGAAGAGGAAGATGAGGAAAGAATTAATAGAAGGAGAAGAAGGAGAAGAAGAAGAGGAAGAGGAAGAGGAGGAAGAAGAAGGAGGAAGAAGAAGAAGAGGAAGAAGGAGAAGAGGAAGAGGAAGACGAGGAAAGAAATAAAGAAACTAAATACAGCAAAAAAACCTACTCAGAAATAAATAGAAGAAAAAAATAAAGCAGAAAAGAAATAACTATATAAGAAATTACTCAAAAATAAATAGAAGAAAATAAATAATGCAGAAAAGAAAAAAATTTATAAAAAAATGTTGGGGCGCTGCCCGATGGGCCTGCCAGACCTAGGGTGTGACAATACAGGCCCAGAAGGGCCAGCAAGCTCACAGGACAGCGCGCCTTAGTTAATTAGGCCCAGAAGTCTGCTATATAAAGGAGTTCGTAAGGGCATCAGCAGCTGGGTTTATAAACCAGTGCTGCTGCCCTTCGCTCGTCGAGGTGGGATTAGAAGTAGCGCAGTGGCAGCGCACGGCCTTTAGTAATGTTAATGTTTAGTTGAACTAGTTAAATTAATATATAGATCGAACTAGTTTGTTTTTAGTAAATGCTTAGTTGAACTTTTTGAATTAATATAACTAGTTTATTTTTAGTAAATGTTTAGTTCAACTAGTTAAATTAATATATAGATCGATCGAACTAGTTTATTTTTTGTCAATGCTTAGTTGAAGTTTTTAAATTAATATAACTAGTTTATTTTTAGAATGTTAGAAATGATAATGTTAGATGAATTATAAATGTTAATGTTTAGTTGAACTAATTGAATTAATATATAGATCGAACTAGTTTATTTTTAGTAAATGCTTAGTTGAACTTTTTGAATTAATATAACTAGTTTATTTTTAGTGAATGCTTAGTTGAATTAATAGAAAAAGTTGAATTAATCAAATTAGTAAGTGTTTAATGTTTCGCCTAATATGAACATAGGAAATCTCGTCTGACGATGGAAAAAATTTCATTATGTGCGAATACTTTGAAGACCAGCGCAGGCAGTGCGACGGAAATATCCTTGTTGATGGTAGGCGATTCAATATCAAGCTGGATGAGACCTTCGAATTCGATACAGTAAGTCATAACGATAAGTCTGTTTTCGTAATTAAGCATGACTTATATATATGCTTCATTTGCCTGACTTGTAATTTTTAATTTTCACTATTCTACTAGCGCATCCCCTGCCATGCAAGAATTTTTGTCTTGGATAAGATAGGTTTCAAAGATATGGAAACTATGGAGATAAAGAGAGTTTACCTTTAAACTAAGCATGATGGTTATACTTTCACCGTCCAAGTATACAATACACACACGTACACCTATTTTGAATGCAAAATTTGGGAAGCACTATGCAAGGCTTATGCATTTGAGCCTGGTATGATTATCACCTTTGATATTCGTCCCGAAGATGATATTGCAGGTAATAGAGACATATGGGTCGATGTGCAGACACCTCCAGTTCTACCATTATGTGAGTTCTTCTCAACTATATTTTTGTCTTTGATATTGCTTATTCAAAAATAATTGACAACTAATTTCTATTGACAGCTTATATCCATTCAACCAAACATGTCCGGCGCTTGGTAGACAGGACCTACTACTGTCCCGGAGCTGAACTAAACTGCGAGGAGATAAGTCATTATGTTTCATGGCTTGAGGATCTTCATACTGTCAAGACAAATTTTCTTCCGGCACTTAGAAATATTAGTACTCAAAATGTGCGACCAATAGTGATGGTATTGAACTACGGTCACATCTATTTAGGAATGATGCTAAGATTTTTACTATTTATCCTCAGTGCATCTTTTGCATACATAATTTTTCTGCTAAACTATCATTGCTAAGTATATTAATTAAGTACTATACGATGTTCTTCAACAGGGACTCCCGATGACAGTTGTGCCTCATGGGATCGAGACTAAAGGTCGCATGTCAATTGTTAGCTTACGGCCAAGATATCCTGCATTGCACATTAATGCATTCAGGATTTCTAGAAGCGATGAATGCTTAAAAGTGAAAGATTGGAGGAAAATTGTTAACGATCGCAGAGAAGTAATAGGGGGCAACAATGAGAAGCGCAACCCACGATTAGGAGACAGGTTCATCGGCATGCTCCAGTTTGATGAATCAAGAGAGTTATACATGTTCTATGCTATTTTACCAGAGAGAGAGAGAGTAGCTAACAGGAGTGATTTAGCTAGTTCATGCTGCTCTTAGTACTTGTCCTTTCATGTCGGTGTTCTTCGTTCTGAACTTAAGTGATTTGCTTTTGTGGTGTTATATATGAACGCTTATAATATCATGACAATCATGTTGAACTCGATGATATTTTTGCTTCTGGTACAAAGTGAATGTTTTTTGTTTAAGCTAGTAGTGCTGGTGGTGATTAGATATATAGCTAGCGATGCATGACTATGATGATTAATATGATGATGATGATTAGCTTTAGCTAGATGGATCCTACCTAAGTGATCAAGTATATGCCATATCCGTATATATTATAGATGATCAAGTATAATTAATATGGATATGGCATATACTTGATCACTTAGCTAGAGCTATCTAATGCATCCAGTCGAAAATAATCCGCGGTACTTTCACGTAATGATTTAACAACTCATTATAATGTAAAACAATCACTAAATTAAACTGAAAACACAAAATTAAAGAAAAAACAAAAAAACACCCAAACATTTAGTACCGGTTGGTGTTACCAACCGGTACTAATGCCCTACACGCAAACGGGCCTCGCTCGTGCCACGTGTTGGCACTTTAGCGCCGGTTCGTGACGAACCGGTACTAAAGGGGGGGACCTTTAGTCCCCACTCTTTAGTGCCGGTTCACGAACCGGCACTAAAGGCCTTCACGAACCGGCACAAAAGGCCGGTTCTGCACTAGTGCATGGCTGCTTTGTAGCCCAACTACCAACAATACAAAGTGGCAAAATGAGTAAAATGAGCAGAATGTATTATTTGAGTAAGTTTTACTACCACACGCATACTCAACTAAACCCTATACGGAATTGTCATGTACTACTACAATACTACCCTATTATGCCAACACAACCATATTAACTTGTAGCCTTGTTAACAATTCCATCAATTTGTTTGTTTTTTGTCTGTATTTCTCTATGATTCAAGGGGGTTTTAAGTTCCGGTCAACGAACAATTTTGTTTCCGTGTCCGCTCTGTATTCGCTCCGTGTTTGTTTTCGGTAGTATCTGTTTCCGTATTTATTTTTGGGGTTTCTGTATTCATTTCTGCTTTTGCAAAAAAAAATATGAAAACAAAAATGGTAGCACCCAGTTCCGTCCGTTTCCGCGCCGTTTTCATCCCTACGTACATAGGGTAGTATAGCATTTATGTTCGACTTGTGATAAAATTTGCTAATATGTGTTTTTATAAAATTTACTTGCATTATTTCTATCGAGAATTTTGACTTTTGTAAGCTTGGTAATTTTCTCTCGTCGTCTGCAAAGTTTGCTCACCCAGCTTGGGTCCAATATCTAAAATCCTTTCCCAGAGAAGGTTCAGATGTTCAGCAGAGTAGGAGGGCTTATACTGAACTATGATTTTCTGCTGCTCAAAAGACGATGATAGATTGTGCATGGCTAACTAACCTTGTGAACTGAACTAGGATTATAAATCGTAGGAAGGAGGTAAACACCGCGTCCGTCCGCGACCCGCTCCCGCCCCGGAAACCCTCGCCGCCGCCTCCTTCCCCTGCCCGTCTCCGGCGCGATCCGGCGGCCCTCGCTGGCGCGCGGCCCGGATCTGCCCCCTTCCCCCGCCCTTTCTCCCCCGCCCGTCCTTCCGCCCTCGCACCTCCTCCTCGGGAGGCGACCGAGGCGGCTCCCGCGCCTCTGCTCTCAACCGCCCCCTCATCTTCTCCCCTTCCGTCACCGGTGGGCGCCCTCGGCTCCGGCCCGGGGGGTGCCGGCGGCGGCAGGATCTCCTCTCCCCGCGCGCGCGTCCTCCTGGGCCGGGGTAGGGGCGGTGACGGTATCGCTCGGCTTGGCGACGGTCCGGTGACCCGGCGGGGTGGCCGGCGGCGGACGTGGTGGCGGCGCTGCTCCTTGGCGGTGGGGCGGCGTGGTGGTGCTGGGTGGCCGACGTCGCGTCCCTGGCCCAGATCTGGTCCTGGCGGGCCCCATCTGAGTCCTAGCGGGCCGGCCCCTCGGGGTGGCCTCGTTGTCTGCGACGCTGTGAGAAGGAGGAGCGGCTCGGATATGGGGCGTCGGCGCCGATGGCGTGCCGGCAGCAGCGTGAAGGCGGGAGCTTTACGGGCCCACGAGGGCTCAGCCGGGCCTGTGAGCCCACAGACCTGGTGTGCTCCTACTATTGCGTCCAGACGGCTACCGTCGCTGACGATGGAGGTGGGGCCCTCCTGCGTGCCGATGGTACTGATGCCCTAGTCCCGGCTCTGATTCTTCGCCGCGCTTTCCTCACTCTGCGGTGCCGTGGTGAGACGGCGTGGGGGCCTCATGACCGCGTTGGCGCAGGGTGGTGGTTGGTTTGGTGGCTGGATCTGGAGTGCCCGAGGTGCGGGTCGGGATCGGGGGAAACCCCTATCGGCGTGGCCGACACCGGCGTGGTGGCGCCTGTGGGTCCCACCTAACCTTCCGGGAGGGCGTCGGGGGCTACCCTTCCTCTCGCTTCATCGTGTACCGGGGGAAACCCTTGGCAGCAGCGTCGTCATCGTTGCAATCCTTCTTGGAGGTGTTGTTAGGTGCCGGCGCTTCGGAGTCTTGGAGCCTAGTGGAAGATCCCGGTGGGCGCGTCGTTCGCGAGGCTTCTTCGTTTTTGTTGATCCAGTGTTGCCGGCGTTTGTTTCTTTTGTTCTTTCTCTGTCATTTATTTTGGGCGTGACTGTGCTCAGGGGCGGACCCAGAACTGGGCCAAGCCCAGGGCCCAAGGCCTCTAAAGTGGCGCTACAGTACGCAATACGCGGCAGTCAACACAATGATTCATCTTCACGCCCCAGGCCCAGGCCCCCCCGGACTGGGTCCTGGATCCGCCACTGACTGTGCTGCTTCCGCTTCAGCACCTATCCCTATATGGTTCGGTTGGTTGCTTTGTATACAAAGCGGGGGAAACCCTTTTTCGGTAAATAACCTTGTAAAGTGAACTAGTACTACATGTCAGGTATTGTTGTTACACTAGTAGAAAAAGGGTCAAATGTGAAGCACAATAGTGCCGGTTTGAATTTCAGTCGGCACTAATGTGTACATTAGTGCCGGTTCGTGGCGGCGATCAATAGCACCGGTTCGTGGCGAACCTTTAGTATCGGTTCATGCCATGAACCGGTACTAAAGAGGCTGTGTCAGCCTGCGGTCAGGCTATGGCCCCACCATCACCATTTAGTGCCGGTTCGTACCACGAACCGGTACTAATGAGGTTATGGCAAGCTATTTTTAGTCCCACCTCGCTCCCCTAACAAGCATTTTACCACCTTAAATATGTTATTTCTCAAACTATCACAAGCACTTGGTCTTCATTGAACTCTATGTGTAGAATTTGTGGCCGCAATATGAGTCTTCATCGGTTTATAAATCGTTGATGACTCATATTGAAAATTCAGATTGTACACACAAAGATCATTGATGGTCAAAGTATTTTTGATGTTATAAGATCATATTGACAATTTAGACTGTAAAGAAATATAAGATCATGATCTAAATGCTCTTATATTTTTTGCGTTCAGTATGCACCAACTGCTAGGCGGGAGGAGCTGTTTAGTACCGGTTCGTGGCGAACCTTTAGCACCGGTTCGTGCCACGAACTGGTACTAATGAGGTTGTGTCAGGTAAGGCTGGGGCCCCACGAGCACCTTTAGTACCGGTTCATGGATGAACCAGTACTACAGTTTCTTAGTAAGCTGTTTTTTAGTCCCACCTCGCGAAGAGAGAGGGACTAGGAGCGGTTTATAATTCCTGAGTGCAGAGACGATGAAGAAGAGGCTCAATGCTCACGTTGCTTAGCTTCAAGCCTTCAGGAATATGGTAGACTGCACGAAGCTATGCGCAGTGCAGTTTACACTATTCCGAAAGGCCTGAAGCAAATTAACGAGCATTGCACCTCTTTTTTATTTTTAATAACTTATTACAACTCCGGACTTCTTCTGTTATGGCAAAAACTAATTGCACGTCGGCATTTCTTTTTTTTAAACTTTGGTTATAACTCCAGACTTTGACCATCAAGTTTTGCAGAAAAGAAAAAATAGCAGGAAAAAAAACTATAACTGAAAAGAAAAAAACTATATAAAATGACCGTGAAATTGAAAATCACTACAAAATGAACTCTGAAAATGTTGAATTTTGGCAAATTAGATGAAAAACTACTCAGAAATAAATAGAAGAAAATAAATATAACAGAAAAGAAAAAACTATACAAAAAACTACGCAGAAATAAATAGAAGAAAATAAAGCAGAAAAGAAAAAAACTATTAAAAAAATTAGGGCGCTGCCCTGTGGGCCTGCTAGGCCACGGGCGTGCAATTACAGGCCTTAAAGGCCCAGCAGACTCACAGGGCAGCACGCAGAATTTAGGCCCACAAGCCTGCTATATAGAGGAGTTCAAAGAGGTAGCCGCGGCTGGGTTTATAAACCAGTGCGGCTGCCCTTCGCCCGGCGAGGTGAGACTAAACTTTGGGGTGGCAGCGCGAGGCCTTTAGTACCGGTTGGTGGCTACAACCGGTACTAAAGATCACCCTTTAGTACCGGTTGGATCCACCAATCGGTACTAAAGGCCTGCTCTTCCCGCCTCTTGGCCTGGCCAAAGTTGGCCTTTAGTACCGGTTGGTGGCTACAGCCGGTACTAAAGGCCCATCCTATATATATAGCACTTACGAAAATTTCAGTTACATCTCCCCACTTTCGTCTCCAACCTCTCGACATCGCCGCGCGCCGCTCGATCCCGTCGTCGCTGCCCGTCGCCCGTTGTCCGTCGTCGTCGTCGCTGTCCCCGCCGCCGCCTGTCGTCGTCGTCGTCTCGCGCTGCCGCCCCGAACGCCGCCGTCGTCCGTCGTCGTCGTCGCGGTCCCGTACGTCTCTCGCACCCGCGCGCCGGCGCCCTCGCCCCGTACGCCGCCGCCCTCGCCCCGTACGCCGGCGCCCCCGCTCGTATGTACGGGGCGGCGGCGTACGGGGCGGCGTACACACACATACACACATATACACACACTACACACATACACACACACACACACATTTTTTACTTATTTTCTGTTTTCTGTTTTCTGTTTTATAGAAAATTTAATTAGATATTAATTAGCTAGGTATGTGAGATTTGAACTAGTTGAATAATTAATATAACTAGTTTATTTTTAGTAAAAAAATTGTCGAACTAGTTTATTTAGGTATATGAGATTTGAACTAGTTGAATAATTAATATAACTAGTTTATTTTTAGTAAGAAAATTGTCGTATCTGAGATTTGATTATCTAATTAAAATATTATTTGTTAATGAGTTTTTCTGTTTATTTAATGTTTTTATATATTTTGAGTTTATATAAATGTTAGATTAATGTCGAATGTTAGATGAATTAGATAGAAAAGTTAATAGAACTAGTTTATTTTTAGTAAATGCTTAGTTGAACTAGTTGAATTAATATATAGAACTAGTTTATTTTTAGTAAATGCTTAGTTGAACTAATTGAATTAATATAACTAGTTTATTTTTAGTAAATGCTTAGTTGAACTAATTGAATTAATATAACTAGTTTATTTTTAGTAAATGCTTAGTTGAATTAATAGAAGTAGTTGAATTAATTGAATTAGTAAGTGTTTAATGTTTCGCCTAATATGAACATAGGAAATGTCGTCTGATGACGGAAAAAATTTCGGTATGTGCACATACTGTGAAGACGAGCGCGGCCAGTGCGGCAGAAATTTCCTTGTTGATGGTAGGCGATTCAGCATCAAGCTGGATGAGACTTTCGATTTCGATACAGTAAGTCACAACGACAAGTCTGTTTTCGTAATTAAGCATGACTTATATATGCTTCATTTGCCTAACTTATAATTTTTAATTTTCACTATTCTACTAGCGCATCCCATACCATGCAAGAATTTTTGTCTTGGATAAGATAGGTTTCAAAGATATGGAAACTATGGAGGTAAAGAGAGCTTACCTGAAAACTGAGCATGATGGTTATACTTTCAACGTCAAAGTATACAATGCACACACGTACACCTATTTTGAATGCAAGACTTGGCAAGCACTATGCAAGGCTTATGCATTTGAGCCTGGTATGGTTATCACCTTTGATATTCGTCCGGAAGATGATATTGAAGGTAACAGAGACATATGGGTCGATGTGCAGACGCCTCCAGTTCTACCATTATGTGAGTTCTTCTCAAATATATTTTTGTCTTTGATATTGCTTATTTCAAAAATAAATGACAACTAATTTCTATTGACAGCTTATCTCCATTCAACCAAACATGTCCGGCGCTTGGTAGACAGGACCTTCTACTATCCCGGAGCTGAACTAAACTGCGAGGAGATAAGTCATTATGTTTTATGGCTTGAGGATCTTCATACTGTCAAGACAAATTTTTTTCCTGCACTTGGAAATGTTAGTACTCAAAACGTGCGACCAATAGTGATGGTATTGAACTACGGTCACATCTATTTAGGAATGATGGTAAGATATTTACTATTTGTCCTTAGTGCATATTTTGCATATATATATTTTTTTAAACTTTCATTGCTGAGTATATTAATTAAGTACTATATGATGTTCTTCAACAGGGACTCCCAATGACAGTTGTGCCTCAGGGGATCGAGACTAAAGGTCAGATGTCAATTGTTTGCTTAAGGCCAAGATATCCTGCATTGCACATGAATGCATTCAGGATTTCTAGAAGCGATGAATGCTTAATAGTGAAAGATTGGAGGAAAATTGTTAATGATCGCAGAGAAGTACTAGGGGGCAGCAATGAGAAGCGCAGCCCACGATTAGGAGACAGGTTCATCGGTATGCTCCAGTATGATCAATCAGGAGAGCTATACATGTTCTATGCTATTTTACCAGAGAGAGAGTAGCTAGCAGGAGTGATTTAGGTAGTTCTTCATGCTGCTTTTAATTAGTACTTGGCCTTTCATGTCCGTGTTCTTCGTTCTGAACTTAAGTGATTTGCTTTTGTGGTGTTATATATGAACGCTTATAATATCATGACAATCATGTTGAACTCGATGATTGGTTCTACTAGAAATTCTATATATATATATATATATATATATATATATATATATATATATATGATGGGGTTATGTACCTAGGGTAGGGTCATGGACCTGATCTAAGTACCTTACCCAAGGACACCCTTAGAAGAAGTCGCCTTCCAGTCGACCAACGAGGGACACACTCGACTGACTCGAAGGACTCGACCACGAAGACTCACTCGACCACCAGAAGGTCAAGAGGCACTCTGCACTGCAACGGCCTGTAATCAAGTAGACTTTATGATAGTAAAGACACTTTATGTGGGGCGTTACCAGTAACACCCCAGACTTAACTCACCTTAAACCCTCTCCTACGTGGGCTGGCTGGGGTCCTGGCGCACTCTATATAAGCCACCCCCTCCACAGGCAGAAGGGTTCGGCACCTTGTAACTCATATACTCATAATCCACTCGACCGCCTCCGGGCTCCGAGACGTAGGGCTGTTACTTCCTCCGAGAAGGGCCTGAACTCGTACATCCCTTGTGCTTACAACCTCTCCATAGCTAGGACCTTGCCTCTCAATACCTACCCCCACTCTACTGTCAGGCTTAGAACCACGACAGTTGGCGCCCACCGTGGGGCAGGTGTTTTAGCGATTTTGTGGAGAAGTTGCGATTCTTCCGAGTACTTTCATCATGGTGTCTGATGGAGTTTTGGTCGGGGGTCAAGAGATCCATCTCGGCACTCTCACCTTCATCGTCGACGACTCCGCGTGGCTCCATGAGGCTCCACTCGACGTTGATGCGCTCCCCGTCCGTGGTGCGACGCATTTTCGTGCATTTGTCCGCGGCGTTCTGCTGCGGCAACCGTCGACCCAGTATCGGTCGGCTCCTCCATCGTCCACCCTCCAGGTATCCCGCCAGCGCAAGCGCTCGGGCCGGTCGAGGCTTCAGCGATGGGTGAGGCACGCGGTGGCTCGCCAATCGGCCACCACCCAAGTTGCGGCAATCGAGCCCGACGAACCTCTCTACGGCTTGTTCGATCAGTCGACTGGCTCCGTAGAGACTGCATCCGAGTGCGGTAGCAGTGATCCAGCGGCGGAAATCTTGATGGTCGACGGGCCCCACAGTCCCCCTGGCTTCGCCCGTGGTTGTGGAGCAGGTGACGGCGGCGACCCTACACGAGGCTACGAAGAGTACCAGCCTGAGCCACTCGACTCTCTGCAAAGAGAGGAACTTCGCCGCAGGAACGAAGATCCCCTGCGTATTCCCATCGCAGGAGAAACCCCCGAGGCTCGTGCCTTGGAGGAGGCGCGTCTGGCCAATTTGGCCGAACACACTCGACTGGAGAACCTTCAGCGAGCACTCGACGAGCGCGCGCGGCAACGAGTTCCCGACACCAGTCGACGTCAACTCTTCCCGCCGACTCAGGTATATCGAACCCCAATTCAGAATTTAGCAGCTGCGACCCGTATAGCAGAGTCCATCCAACCTTCGCAGTCGGAAGCTGGCAGAGGTTTGCTGCAGATCAGGGATCTACTCCGGGCAGCAGGAGATCAGAATTCAGCCGTGTCTCAGTCGCGCAACAGAATTCACAGTCGATCCATCACTGTGAATACGGTTCAGTCGGCGCACAGCCCCAGATCGCCTCCGCGGCGCGAAGGGCGCGGGAATCGGCGAGATCAATATGACGACAGACTCGACCGAGATGACAGGCGTCGAGTGCCCTATTCCCCTCCGAGGGGTGGGTCTTACGCTCCTCGGCAGCCAGATGATAGGCGTCAGTACAGTACAGGGCGCAGGGTTCCAGTCGACCCCAGAGAACCAGGCTTCGACGCGCGATCCATTATCGTGCAAGGGTTGGTCGACCGGAACAGAGCCCATCGAGGTGCACTCGACAGAGATGTACCCACAAGCAGTCGAGTGCATGTTTCTGGCCCTGAATGTTTCAGCAGGGCTATCAGAGCCGCAGTTATCCCCCCCAATTTCAGGTTGGCAACAGGAGTCAGCAAGTTCACTGGTGAGTCAAAGCCTGAAACTTGGCTTGATGACTATCGAGTGGCAGTTCAGATTGGTGGTGGGAACGACGAAGTGGCCATGAAGCACTTGCCCCTCATGCTGGAAGGTTCTGCCAGGGCATGGTTGACTCAATTACCTCCTAGCAGCATTTACACTTGGGAAGATCTGTCCCGAGTGTTCATCAGAATGTTTGAAGGAACTTGCAAGCGACCAGCTGGATTGACACAGTTGCAAGTCTGCGTGCAGAAGGCTAATGAGACTCTCAGAGAATATATTCAGAGGTGGATCACTTTGCACCACACTGTGGAGAATGTGTCCGATCATCAGGCAGTCTGCGCCTTCAAAGATGGTGTCAAGAACAGAGAACTGAGTTTGAAGTTTGGTCGAACCGGTGACATGACCTTGAGTTGGATGATGGAGATTGCTACCAAGTACGCCAACGGCAAAGAAGAAGACCGACTCCGAAGCGGCAAGCACAAGCCGAGTCAGTCGGAAAAAGGAAACACCAGTCGGAAACAGAAGCGGAAGGCTGAACCGGCAGCTCCTGGAGAGGCTCTGGCCGTGACTCAAGGAAAGTTTAAGGGGAAACCAAAAGGATCCTGGAACCCCAAGAAGGTAAAGGATAAAGAAGGGAACGACATGATGGATATGCCATGTCACATTCACACGAAGAAAGACGAAGAGGGGAATATCATTTACCCGAAGCACACCACTCGCCAATGTCGATTTCTGATCCAGTAGTTTCAGGGAAAACAGTCTAAGGACAAGGAGAAGGAGTCGGACAAGGCCGAAGACAAGGAGGACAGTGAGGAAGGATATCCGCATATCAACTCCACTCTGATGATCTTTGCAGATGTGGAAAGCAGAAGTCGACTGAAAGTGATTAACCGAGAGGTGAACATGGTTGCCCCCGCAAAGGCAAATTATCTGAAGTGGTCTCAAACACCCATCACATTCGACCAATCTGATCACCCGACTCATATTGCCATCCCTGGGAGGCAAGCTTTGGTGGTCGATCCAGTTGTCGAAGGCACTCGACTGACAAAGGTGCTGATGGATGGTGGAAGTGGGCTGAACTTATTGTATGCAGACACATTGAAAGGTATGGGCATTCCGATGTCCCGACTGAGCACTAGTAACATGAGCTTTCATGGAGTTATACCAGGGAAGAAGGCCGAGTCACTCGGCCAGATAGCTTTGGACGTGGTGTTTGGCGATTCAAAGCATTTTCGCAAAGAACAGTTGACATTTGAGGTCGTGGATTTTCAGAGTGCATATCATGCCATTTTAGGGAGACCAGCTTACGCGCGGTTCATGGCTCGACCATGCTACTTATACCTCAAATTGAAGATGCCAGGTCCCAAAGGAGTGATCACTGTCACCGGTGATAGGAAAAAGGCAGAAGAGTGCTTTCAGAAGGGCTCCAAGATTGCCGATTCCCAGGTGACAGCAGTCGAGTTCGAAGAATACAAGCAAAACGCAGATCCGAGTGACTTGCTGCGATCCAAGAAGCCCGCCACAGAGTCTGCATTCCAGTCGTCCGGTGAGACGAAGCCTGTTCACATTCACCCGACCGACCCCGAAGCAGCTCCGACCCGCATCTCCACGACACTCGACCCAAAATAGGAAGAAGCGCTCATCCAGTTCCTCTGTGAGAACTGGGACAGTTTTGCATGGAAGCCCGCTGACATGCCAGGTGTTCCCAGGGGACTGGCTGAGCATCGCATAAGAGTCGACTCATCTGCAAAACCAGTCAAAGAGCATCTTCGGCGGTCCGCCGTCCAGAAGAGAAAAGCCATTGGCGAAGAAGTGGCTCGACTGTTGGCGGCAGGATTTATCCGAGAGATATACCACTCCGAGTGGCTCGTTAACGTCGTCATGGTTCCTAAGAAGGACAAGTCACTCCGAATGTGCATTGATTTCAAGCACATCAACCGGGCCTGCCCGAAAGATCATTTTCCTCTCCCTCACATAGATCAAATTGTTGACTCGACCGCGGGATGTGAGAGGTTATCTTTTTTAGATGCCTACTCCGGGTACCACCAGATCCGTCTGTACGGGCCCGACGAGGTAAAAACAGCTTTCATCACTCCATTCGGGTGCTTCTGCTATATCACCATGCCATTCGGCCTCAAGAATGCCGGAGCCACATTTATGCGAATGATTCAGAAGTGTCTACTCACTCAAATCAGTCGGAATGTGGAAGCTTATATGGATGATATCGTTGTCAAGTCGCGAAAAGGTTCCGACCTGCTCGCTGACCTCGCCGAAACATTTGCCAACCTTAGAAGGTATGATATCAAGCTCAATCCATCAAAGTGCACATTTGGAGTTCCTGGTGGCAAGTTACTCGGTTTTCTCGTTTCTGAACGGGGAATCGACGCTAACCCAGAGAAGATTGGCACTATTCTCCGAATGAAACGCCCTGTGCGAGTGCATGATGTCCAGAAGCTTACTGGATGCTTGTCCGCATTAAGTCGATTCATCTCACGACTCGGTGAAAAGGCATTACCTCTTTACCGACTGATGAAGAAGACAGACAAGTTCGAGTGGACTCCAGAAGCTGATGCAGCGTTTGCCGAGCTAAAAGCTCTGCTCTCCACCCAGCCGGTGCTTGCTGCTCCAATCAGCAAAGAGCCTCTGTTGCTCTATATCGCAGCCACAGGACAAGTCGTCAGTACTGTGCTAACGGTCGAGCGTGAAGAAGAAGGAAAAGCTCTCAAAGTTCAGCGCCCAGTGTATTATTTGTCTGAAGTCTTGACTCCATCCAAGCAGAGATATCCTCATTATCAGAAGCTTGTGTATGGAATATACATGACCACAAAGAAGGTTGCTCATTATTTCTCTGATCATTCCATCACAGTCGTCAGCGACGCTCCACTATCAGAGATTTTGCACAACAGAGATGCAACTAGTCGAGTGGCCAAATGGGCAATTGAACTTCTTCCCCTTGATATCAAGTTTGAGGCAAAGAAAGCCATTAAGTCCCAGGCAATAGCAGATTTCCTTGCCGAGTGGATTGAACAGCAGCAGCCGACTGAAGTTCACTCGGAGCATTGGACCATGTTTTTTGATGGCTCTAAGATGTTGAATGGTTCCGGTGCTGGGGTTGTCCTGGTTTCCCCCAGAGGAGATAAGCTTAGATATGTGCTCCAGATTCACTTTGATTCCTCCAACAATGAGGCAGAATATGAAGCCCTCTTATATGGGTTGCGCATGGCCATTTCACTCTGCGTCCGTCGCCTGATGGTCTATGGCGACTCGGATTTAGTGGTCAATCAGGTGATGAAAGAGTGGGACGTGAGAAGCCCAGCCATGACTGGATACTGCAGTGCAGTGAGGAAGCTGGAAAAGAAGTTCGAGGGGTTGGAGCTCCATCATATACCCCGACTGAAAAATCAAGCAGCTGATGATCGAGCAAAGATAGGTTCCAAGAGAGAAGCCATTCCGAGTGGTGTGTTCTTGGAGCATATACACACTCCGTCAGTCAAAGAGGATCCTTTCACCGAAGAAACTCCACAGCCCAAGAGTGCCACAGATCCGACTGAAGTTGAAGTTCCCAGCGGTGGTCGACTTGATCATGGAGGTTTTGGTGGTCATTCCCGACTGGACGATTCCGTATGTCGCATATATCCTGAGGAAAGAGCTCCCGGAGGACGAGGAAGAGGCTCGACAGATCGTCCGTCGATCTAAGGCCTTTACCGTAATCAAAGGACAATTATACAGAGAAAGCGCGACTAGAGTTGGTCAGAAGTGCATAACACCAGAAGAAGGTCGACTCATCCTCAATGATATTCACTCGGGGACCTGTGGTCATCATGCGTCCTCTCGGACCATCGTGGCCAAAGCATACCGAGCCGGATTTTACTGGCCAAAGGCGAATGAGATGGCAAAAGAGATAGTGGATAAGTGCGAGGGATGTCAATTCTACTCGAATATGTCACACAAGCCTGCGTCGGCTCTGAAGACCATTCCACTCGTCTGGCCTTTCGCAGTATGGGGATTGGACATGGTCGGTCCTTTGAGAACAGGACGAAGTGGCTTCACGCATGTACTAGTGGCAGTCGACAAGTTCACCAAGTGGATCGAGGCTAAACCAATCAAGAGCCTTGACACCGGTACTGCTGTAAGCTTCATCAGGGAACTAATATTCAGATATGGAGTCCCACACAGCATCATTACGGATAATGGGTCGAACTTTGACTCAGGGGAATTCAGAGCTTTCTGCAACTCCCAGGGCACACGGGTCGACTACGCTTCAGTCGCCCATCCGCAGTCGAATGGACAAGCAGAGCGAGCTAATGGACTGATTCTTAATTGATTGAAGCCTCGACTGATGCGTGATCTCAAACACGCGGCTGGAGCTTGGGTCGACGAACTTCCCTCAGTACTCTGGGGACTGCGGACCACACCTAATCGGTCGACCGGAAGAACTCCATTCTTCTTGGTCTAGAGCTGAAGCAGTCTTGCCGAGTGATCTTCTCCACAATGCTCCTCGAGTTGAAATCTAGAACGAAGCAGAGGCTGAACAAGCGCGGCAAGACGTAGTCGACCTTTTAGAGGAAGAAAGGGAGATGGCTCTGATCCGGTCGACCATCTACCAACAAGATTTGCGTCGTTTCCACGCCAGAAATGTGAGAGGTTGAGCCTTCCAGGAAGGAGATTTGGTTCTCCGAGTGGATCAGCACAAACCACACAAGCTTGCTCCTTCTTGGGAAGGCCCCTTCATCGTCACCAAGGTTCTCCACAACGGGGCGTACCGTCTTTACAACGTCGAGCATAATATCGACGAGCCCCGAGCTTGGAACGCGGAGCTACTCCGCCCATTTTACACTTAAGTTTTATCACTCGGATGAGTTGCAATAAAGTACTTCTGTAGTTCATGGACCTCAAAATAATAGTGTCATAGTCCCTCCATAATTTCTGCCGCTTTTTATTTTTGTCCAATAAAATTCCCCCTCAGTGGGTGACTTAGCTGCGAATCCGTTTCGCCTAAGTTTGTAAAAATCCTACCGAGTGGCGAGCCAGACTCCCACTCGGAGGCTTAGCTGCGAATCTGTTTCGCCTAAGTTATCAAAATCCTACCGAGTGGTAAGCCAGCCTTCCACTCGGGGGCTTAGCTGCAGCCCTGTGCTCGCCTAAGTTATAAAAATCCTACCGAGTGGTAAGCCAGCCTTCCACTCGGGGGCTTAGTTGCAGCCCTGTGCTCGCCTAAGTTACGAAAATCCTACCGAGTGTAGAGCAACCCTCTCACTCGGGGGCTTAGCTGCAGTCCAAGCACTCGCCTAAGTTATCAAAATCCTACCGAGTGGTAAGCCAGCCTTCCACTCGGGGGCTTAGCTGCAGCCCTGTGCTCGCCTAAGTTATAAAAATCCTACCGAGTGGTAAGCCAGCCTTCCACTCGGGGGCTTAGCTGCAGCCCTGTGCTCGCCTAAGTTACGAAAATCCTACCGAGTGTAGAGAAACCCTCTCACTCGGGGGCTTAGCTGCAGTCCAAGCACTCGCCTAAGTTATCAAAATCCTACCGAGTGGTAAGCCAGCCTTCCACTCGGGGGCTTAGCTGCAGTCCAGGCACTCGCCTAAGTTATAAAAATCCTACCGAGTGGTAAGCCAGCCTTCCACTCGGGGGCTTAGCTGCAGCCCTGCGCTCGCCTAAGTTACGAAAATCCTACCGAGTGTAGAGCAACCCTCTCACTCGGGGGCTTAGCTGCAGTCCAAGCACTCGCCTAAGTTATCAAAATCCTACCGAGTGTAGAGCAACCCTCTCACTCGGGGGCTTAGCTGCAGTCCAAGCACTCGCCTAAGTTATCAAAATCCTACCGAGTGTAGAGCAACCCTCTCACTCGGGGGCTTAGCTGCAGTCCAAGCACTCGCCTAAGTTATCAAAATCCTACCGAGTGTAGAGCAACCCTCTCACTCGGAGGCTTAGCTGCAGTCCAAGCACTCGCCTAAGTTATCAAAATCCTACCGAGTGTAGAGCAACCCTCTCACTCGGAGGCTTAGCTGCAGTCCAAGCACTCGCCTAAGTTATCAAAATCCTACCGAGTGTAGGCAACCCTCTCACTCGGAGGCTAGCTGCAGTCAAGCACTCGCCTAGTTATCAAATCCTGCCGAGTGAAGAGTAAACCTCTCACTCGGGGGCTTAGCTGCAGCCCAGTGCTCGCCTAAGTGGACTGAAGAATAAGTCGATTGCAGTAAAGGCGCCTTGCTTTGAACCTGCAAAAGACATTTCGGGCCAAAGGCAATCATATTCAAGCACCAAATTCAAGTTTGAATCGATATCTAAAGGAACCGAGTGCTCAGGCGTTAAGCCTGTTAAGGTTTATCGGTTACAATTCCACTCGGCATACCGAGGCAAATTTAAAAGCGTCGAGCCAGAAGAAGTTTTTTACCCCTCCTGTGGAGGGCTGGAAGGAGCAACGAATTCATCAAGGTCAATTCCGTCGGCGATCCGAGTGGCAGCTGCAAGGAAAGTTTCCATAAAGGACCTGAAGTCGTGCTTCTTGGTATTGGCCACCCGAAGGGCCGCCAGCTTCTCTTCTCGTGCATCCTTACAGTGGACTCGGGCAAGACACAGAGCAACATCTTCACCACACCGAGCCGAGGACTTCTTCCATTCCTGCACTCGACCAGGGATCGTGTTCAACCGGGCCATCAGCGATTCAAGGTCATTCTGAAGTGTCTCCTCAGGCCAAAGCGTCGAGTCGATGCGAGATGTGGCGGCCTTCAGCCTTGCGAGATAGTCCACGACAGCTGCAACACGGGACTCCAGTCGGAGAACATCCATGGCAACTTCATCGTTCACCGGAGAATTGACGGGGTCGAGGTTTGGCTCCAGCCGGCTAGTTTCTTCTTCGAAGTTTTGACAAAATTCTGCAAGGGTGATCACTAAGTCAAGGAGATGGTCGAATGGAAAAATCACAATTGGAAATGTCTGCCAAGCATAGAGGTTTACCTTCAAGCATGAGAAACAACTTCTTGGCAAGTCCACTCAGGAAGGCCTCCAGATCAGTTTTCTTCCCAGTTAATTTGGCGACTTGGTCGGTCAGGGCAGCTTTATCAGTTTTCAGTTGACTGACCTCCTTGTTGGCAATCCCAAGAGCAGCTTTCAGATTGGTATTGTCTTGTTCGAGCTTGGTGACTGAAGCTAACTTCTCGTCAGCAAGCTTGATCTTCTCAGCTAGCTCAAGGTCTTTCTTCTGTTGGGCTTCCCTTACCTTACCTGCAAGTTACAGCAAGATCAGATTTTGAAACAAGCAAGGGGAAAAGCAGTCGTCAGGGTCTCACCAAACATACCTTCGGTCTCCTCCTTTGCCTTTTTCAGCTTCTCCTGAACCAGCTTCAAGCTCAGCTCGACTTGAGTATGCTTATGTTCCAGCTCTGAGTAGCGAGCCACAAGATCACAAGAGTTCTGCAAAGAACCAATCGACTAAATGTCAAATATAATTCACTTCCGAGTGAAAAAGGGAAAAACTCACGTTTCTAAGACTACAGCCGAATACAAGCATTCGACCGTAGTCTCGGGGACTACACCCAGTGGGTGCACTCAGCGTGCCCCCACTAATCCTGTTGAAGACAAAGTCGACCAGTCGACCTCAAAAAAAAAAGAAAGATGTATTCTCTAAGACTGTGATCAACTGCAAGCAGTCGACCACAGTCTCGGGGACTACACCCAGTGGGTGCACTCAGCGTGCCCCCACCGGTTTGTGAAATCCAGTCGACATAGTCGACTGACAGAAAAATTGACATCATAAAGCCTAAGGCCGACTGCCAGCAGTCGACCTTAGCCTTGGGGACTACACCCAGCGGGTGCACTCAGCATGCCCCCGCTACCACGGAGTTCATTCGACACACCCAGTGGGTGACTACTATAGATTCCGGAAAAGAAAAGTTTTTGGTAGCATATCCAACAGAACAAACAACGGTCGACTGACCTGGACATTGCTTTGGAGGGCAGAACTGGCGTCATAAGCTGCCTGGCTCGCGTCCCGGATGGTCTTCAGCTGCTCCATCATGAGTCCCGCCTGGCGTATCGCCTCCTTCGCTGCGCCAGCTTGGTCCTCTGGGACGTGGTGCGTCGTGAAGAGGGAAGGCTGCTGAGCACTCGTCAGTGGATTTGCGAAGGACACCGTGTGTCGAGTGGTGTTCTCTTCCTCCACAGTCAGAATCTCAGGCGCCGTCACATCCTGAGGCACCTTACTGGCGGACGCTTTCCGACTCCTCCTGCGCTGCAGCGGCTCTTCATCCTCATCATCATCAGGAAGATTGATAACAGTATTGGGTGGAGCTACAGAGAAAGATCAGGATCAAAGATCGCGAGTCAGTCGACTAAGAACAGCGTTAAGAATACAGTACCTGGGTTCGAAGTTGTTGCGTCCTCCATGTCGTGGTCATCAGCCCGGGCCGAGGTTTCAGAAGTAGCAGCACTGCAACTCCAAAGGATCAGTCGACTAACGTCAGCGTTGACCAGAGACAAAGTTCACACAAAATAAGAAAATATGAGCAGCACGGTTACCCTGATATGGTGGGGATGGACACCTTCATCTTCGGCAGGAGCTTGATCGGCTTCGACGAGGCCGCCCTGGGCTGCTTCGGCGCCTTTTCAATCGGCACCGGAGAGGTGGTCCGAGGGCGCTTGGTCGACTGAGTGGCGGTTGTTGGAAATATGCCCTAGAGGCAATAATAAAAGTATTATTATATTTCATTGTTCATGATAATTGTCTTTTATTCATGCTATAACTGTATTATCCGGAAATCGTAATACACGTGTGAATACTTAGACCACACTATGTCCCTGGTAAGCCTCTAGTTGACTAGGTCGTTGTGATCAACAGATAGTCATGGTTTCCTGACTATGGACATTGGATGTCGTTGATAACGGGATCACATCATTAGGAGAATGATGTGATGGACAAGACCCAATCCTAAGCATAGCATAAAAGATCGTGTAGTTCGTTTTGCTAGAGCTTTGCAAGTGTCAAGTATCTCTTCCTTCGACCATGAGATCGTGTAACTCCCGGATACCGTAAGAGTGCCTTGGGTGTATCAAACGTCACAACGTAACTGGGTGACTATAAAGGTGCATTACAGGTATCTCCGAAAGTAGCTGTTGGGTTGACACGGATCGAGACTGGGATTTGTCACTCTGTATGACGGAGAGGTATCTCTGGGCCCACTCGGTAATGCATCATCATAATGAGCTCAATGTGACCAAGGTGTTGGACACGGGATCATGCATTACGGTACGAGTAAAGTGACTTGCCGGTAACGAGACTGAACAAGGTATTGGGATACCGACGATCGAGTCTCGGGCAAGTAACGTACCGATTGACAAAGGGAATTGCATACAGGGTTTGATCGAATCCTCGACATAGTGGTTCATCCGATGACAACATCGAGGAGCATGTGGGAGCCATCATGGGTATCCAGATCCCGCTGATGGTTATTGACTGAGAGTGTCTCGGTCATGTCTGCATGTCTCCCGAACCCGTAGGGTCTACACACTTAAGGTTCGGTGACGCTAGGGTTATGAAGATGTGTATATGCAGAAACCCGAATGTTGTTCGGAGTCCCGGATGAGATCCCGGACTTCACGAGGAGTTCCGGAATGGTCCGGAGGTAAAGAATTATATATAGGAAGTGCTGTTTCGGGCATCGGGACAAGTTTCGGGGTTATCGGTATTGTACCGGGACCACCGGAAGGGTCCCGGGGGTCCACCGGGTGGGGCCACCTGTCCCGGGGGGCCACATGGGCTGTAGGGGGTGCACCTTGGCCATCATGGGCCAAGGGCACCAGCCCCTATAGGCCCATGCGCCTAGGGTTTCCCCCTAGGAGGAGTCCTAGTGGTGGAAGGCACCCCTAGGTGCCTTGGGGGGGAGGGAAACCTCCCCTAGGCCGCCGCCCCCCCCTAGTAGATCTCATCTACTAGGGCCGGTGCCCCCCCCTTGCACCCCTATATATAGTGGGGGAGAGGAGGGACTTCATACACCAGCCCCTGGCGCCTCCACCTTTCCCCGTTACGTCTCTCCCTCGTAGTCTCGGCGAAGCCCTGCTGCTGTGATGCCCTGCATCCACCACCACGCCGTCGTGCTGCTGGATCTTCATCAACCTCTCCTTCCCCCTTGCTGGATCAAGAAGGAGGAGACGTCTCCCGTCCCGTACGTGTGTTGAACGCGGAGGTGCCGTCCGTTCGGCGCTGGTCATCGGTGATTTGGATCACGTCGAGTACGACTACATCATCACCTTGCAAGCTTCCGCACGCGATCTACAAGTGGTATGTAGATGCAAACTCTCTCCCTAGACTCGTTGCTTAGATGAACTCATAGATGGATCTTGGTGAAACCGTAGGAAAAATTTTAATTTTCTGCAACGTTCCCCAACAGTGGCATCATGAGCTAGGTCTATGCGTAGTTCTCTTTGCACGAGTAGAACACAACTTTGTTGTGGGCGTGGATTTTGTCATCTTACTTGCCTCTACTAGTCTTTTCTTGCTCAACGGTATTGTGGGATGAAGCGGCCCGGACCAACCTTACACGTACGCTTACGTGAGACCGGTTCCACCGATTGACATGCACTAGTTGCATAAGGTGGCTGGCGGGTGTCTGTCTCTCCCACCTTAGTTGGAGCGGAATCGATGAACGGGGCCCTTATGAAGGGTAAATAGAAGTTGACAAAATCACGTTGTGGTGATTCGTAGGTAAGAAAACGTTCTTGCTAGAACCCAATTGCAGCCACGTAAAAGATGCAACAACAATTAGAGGACGTCTAACTTGTTTTTGCAGCGATTGATCATGTGATGTGATATGGCCAGAAGTTGTGATGAATGATGAACTGTGATGTATGAGATCATGTTCTTTGTAATAGGATTCACGACTTGCATGTCGATGAGTATGACAACCGGCAGGAGCCATAGGAGTTTTCATTATTTTTTGTATGACCTGCGTGTCATTGAATAACGTCATGTAAACTACTTTACTTTATTGCTAAACGTTAGTCATAGAAGTAGAAGTAGTCGTTGGCGTGACAACTTCATGAAGACACGATGATGGAGATCATGATGATGGAGATCATGGTGTCAAGCCGGTGACAAGATGATCATGGAGCCCCGAAGATGAAGATCAATGGAGCTATATGATATTGGCCATATCATGTCACAACTATATAATTGCATGTGATGTTTATTATGTATTATGCATCTTGTTTACTTAGGACGACGGTAGTAAATAAGATGATCCCTTATAAAATTTCAAGAAGTGTTCTCCCCTAACTGTGCACCGTTGCTACAGTTCGTCGCTTCTAAGCACCACGTGATGATCGGGTGTGATGGATTCTTACGTTCACATACAATGGGTGTAAGACAGTTTTACACAGCGAAAACACTTAGGGTTAACTTGACGAGCCTAGCATGTGCAGACATGGCCTCGGAACACGGAGACCGAAAGGTCGAACACGAGTCGTATGGAAGATACGATCAACATGAGAATGTTCACCGACGATGACTAGTCCGTCTCACGTGATGATCGGACACGGCCTAGTCGACTCGGATCGTGTAACACTTAGATGACTAAAGGGATGTCTAATCTAAGTGGGAGTTCATAATTTGATTAGAACTTTATTATCATGAACTTAGTCTAAAACCTTTGCAAATATGTCTTGTAGATCAATGGCCAACGCTAACGTCAACATGAACTTCAACGCGTTCCTAGAGAAAACCAAGCTGAAAGATGATGGCAGCAACTATACGGACTGGGTCCGGAACCTGAGGATCATCCTCATAGCTGCCAGGAAACAATATGTCCTATAAGGACCGCTAGGTGACGCTCCCGTCCTAGAGAACCAAGACATTATGAATGCTTGGCAAACTCGCGCTGATGATTACTCCCTCGTTCAGTGCGGCATGCTTTACAGCTTAGAACCGGGGCTCCAAAAGCGTTTTGAGCATCACGGAGCATATGAGATGTTCGAAGAGCTGAAACTAGTTTTTCAAGCTCATGCCCGGGTCGAGAGATATGATGTCTCCGACAAGTTCTACAGTTATAAGATGGAGGAAAACAGTTCTGTCAGTGAGCACATCCTGAAGATGTCTGGGTTGCACAACCGTATGACCCAGCTGAACATTAACCTCCCAGATGAGGCGGTCATTGACAGAATCCTCCAGTCGCTCCCACCAAGCTACAAGAGCTTTGTGATGAACTACAACATGCAGGGAATGGAAAAGACCATTCCTGAAGTGTTCTCGATGCTGAAGTCAGCAGAGGCTGAAATCAAGAAAGAACATCAAGTGTTGATGGTCAATAAGACCACTAAGTTCAAGAAGGGCAAGGGTAAGAAGAACTTCAAGAAGGACGGCAAAGATGTTGCCGCGCCTGGTAAGCCAGTTACCGGGAAGAAGTCAAAGAATGGACCCAAGCCTGAGACTGAGTGCTTTTATTGCAAGGGGAAGGGTCACTGGAAGCGGAACTGCCCCAAATACTTAGCGGATAAGAAGGCCGGCAACACCAAAGGTATATTTGATATACATGTGATTGATGTGTACCTTACCAGTAATCGTAGTAACTCCTGGGTATTTGATACCGGTGCCGTTGCTCATATTTGTAACTCACAGCAGGAGCTGCGGAATAAACGGAGACTGGCAAAGGACGAGGTGACGATGCGCGTCGGGAATGGTTCCAGAGTCGATGTGATCGCCGTCGGCACGCTGCCTCTACATTTACCTACGGGATTAGTTTTGAACCTTAATAATTGTTATTTAGTGCCAAGTTTGAGCATGAACATTGTATCTGGATCTCGTTTAATACGAGATGGCTACTCATTTAAGTCTGAGAATAATGGTTGTTCGATTTATATGAGAGATATGTTTTATGGTCATGCTCCGATGGTCAATGGTTTATTCTTAATGAATCTCGAGCGTAATATTACACATGTTCATAGTGTAGATGCCAAAAGATTTAAAGTTGATAACGATAGTCCCACATACTTGTGGCACTGCCGCCTTGGTCACATTGGTGTCAAGCGCATGAAGAAGCTCCATGCCGATGGACTTTTAGAGTCTCTTGATTATGAATCGTTTGACACGTGCGAACCATGCCTCTTGGGCAAAATGACCAAGACTCCGTTCTCCGGAACAATGGAGCGAGCAACCAACTTGTTGGAAATCATACATACCGATGTGTGCGGTCCAATGAGCGTTGAGGCTCGCGGAGGATATCGTTATGTTCTCACTCTCACAGATGACTTGAGTAGATATGGGTATGTCTACTTAATGAAACACAAGTCTGAGACCTTTGAAAAGTTCAAGGAATTTCAGAATGAGGTGGAGAATCAACGTGACCGAAAGATAAAATTCTTACGATCAGATCGTGGAGGAGAATACTTAAGTCACGAATTTGGTACACACTTAAAGAAATGTGGAATCGTTTCACAGCTCACGCCGCCTGGAACACCTCAGCGAAACGGTGTGTCCGAACGTCGTAATCGCACTCTATTGGATATGGTGCGGTCTATGATGTCTCTTACCGATTTACCGCTATCATTTTGGGGATACGCTCTAGAGACAGCTACATTCACTTTAAATAGGGCACCGTCTAAATCCGTTGAGACGACACCATATGAATTATGGTTTGGAAAGAAACCTAAGCTGTCGTTTCTAAAAGTTTGGGGATGCGAAGCTTATGTCAAGAAACTTCAACCTGAAAAGCTCGAACCCAAGTCGGAAAAATGCGTATTCATAGGATACCCTAAGGAAACTGTAGGGTATACCTTCTACTTAAGATCCGAAGGCAAGATCTTTGTTGCCAAGAACGGATGCTTTCTGGAAAAAGAGTTTCTCTCGAAAGAAGTAAGTGGGAGGAAAGTAGAACTCGATGAAGTACTACCTCTTGAGCAGGATAGTGACGCAGCACAGGAAACCGTTCCTGTGATGCCCACACCAACTGAAGAGGAAAACCATGATAATGATCAAGGTACTTTGGATCAAGTTACTGCTGAACTTCGTAGGTCCACAAGGACACGTTCCGCACCAGAGTGGTACGGCAACCCTGTCCTGGAAATCATGTTGTTAGACAACATGAACCTTCGAACTATGAAAAAGCAATGGCGGGCCCGGATTCCAACAAATGGCTTGAAGCCATGAAATCCGAGATAGAATCCATGTATGAAAACAAAGTATGGACTTTGACAGACTTGCCCGATGATCGGCGAGCGATAGAAAACAAATGGATCTTTAAGAAGAAGACGGACGCGGTTGGTAATGTTACCATCTATAAAGCTCGACTTGTCGCTAAGGGTTATCGACAGGTTCAAGGGATTGACTACGACGAGACATTCTCTCCCGTAGCGAAGCTAAAGTCCGTCCGAATCATGTTAGCAATTGCCGCATACTATGATTATGAGATATGGCAGATGGACGTCAAAACAGCATTCCTTAACAGGCATCTTAAGGAAGAACTGTATATGATGCAGCCGGAAGGTTTTGTCGATCCTCGGAACGCTAACAAAGTATGCAAGCTCCAGCGATCCATTTATGGACTGGTGCAAGCATCTCGGAGTTGGAACATTCGCTTTGATGAGATGATCAAAGCGTTTGGGTTTATGCAGACTTATGGAGAAGCCTGCGTTTACAAGAAAGTGAGTGGGAGCTCTGTAGCATTTCTCATATTATATGTAGATGACATACTCCTGATGGGAAATAATCTAGAATTTCTGGACAGCATTAAGGCCTACTTGAATAAGTGTTTTTCAATGAAGGACCTTGGAGAAGCTACTTATATATTAGGCATCAAGATCTATAGAGATAGATCGAGACGCCTCATAGGTCTTTCACAAAGCACATACCTTGATAAGATTTTGAAGAGATTCAGAATGGATCAGTCCAAGAAGGGGTTCTTGCCTATGTTACAAGGTATGAGACTGAGCTCGGCTCAGTCACCGACCACGGCAAAAGATAAAGAAGAGATGAGTGTCATCCCCTATGCTTCAGCCATAGGATCTATTATGTATGCCATGCTGTGTACCAGACCCGATGTAAACCTTGCCGTAAGTTTGGTAGCAAGATACCAAAGTAATCACGGCAAGGAACACTGGACAGCGGTCAAGAATATCCTGAAGTACCTGAAAAGGACAAAGGACATGTTCTCGTTTATGGAGGAGACGAAGAGCTCGTCGTAAAGGGTTACGTCGACTCTAGCTTCGACTCAGATCTGGATGACTCTAAGTCACAAACCGGATACGTGTATATGTTGAATGGTGGAGCAGTAAGCTGGTGCAGCTGCAAGCAGAGCGTCGTGGCGGGATCTACGTGTGAAGCGGAGTACATGGCAGCCTCGGAGGCAGCACATGAAGCGATTTGGGTGAAGGAGTTCATCACCGACCTCGGAGGCAGCACATCGCAAAGGAGCCCAGGTTTCACAAGAAGACCAGGCACATCAAGCGTCGTTTCAACTCCATCCGTGAAAATGTTCAAGATGGAGACATAGAGATTTGCAAAGTGCACACGGATCTGAATGTCGCAGATCCGCTGACTAAACCTCTCTCGCGTGCAAAACATGATCAACACCAGAACTCTATGGGTGTTCGATTCATCACAATGTAACTAGATTGGTGACTCTAGTGCAAGTGGGAGACTGTTGGAAATATGCCCTAGAGGCAATAATAAAAGTATTATTATATTTCATTGTTCATGATAATTGTCTTTTATTCATGCTATAACTGTATTATCCGGAAATCGTAATACACGTGTGAATACTTAGACCACACTATGTCCCTGGTAAGCCTCTAGTTGACCAGCTCGTTGTGATCAACAGATAGTCATGGTTTCCTGACTATGGACATTGGATGTCGTTGATAACGGGATCACATCATTAGGAGAATGATGTGATGGACAAGACCCAATCCTAAGCATAGCATAAAAGATCGTGTAGTTCGTTTTGCTAGAGCTTTGCAAGTGTCAAGTATCTCTTCCTTCGACCATGAGATCGTGTAACTCCCGGATACCGTAAGAGTGCCTTGGGTGTATCAAACGTCACAACGTAACTGGGTGACTATAAAGGTGCATTACAGGTATCTCCGAAAGTAGCTGTTGGGTTGACACGGATCGAGACTGGGATTTGTCACTCCGTATGACGGAGAGGTATCTCTGGGCCCACTCGGTAATGCATCATCATAATGAGCTCAATGTGACCAAGGTGTTGGACGCGGGATCATGCATTACGGTACGAGTAAAGTGACTTGCCAGTAACGAGACTGAACAAGGTATTGGGATACCGACGATCGAGTCTCGGGCAAGTAACGTACCGATTGACAAAGGGAATTGCATACAGGGTTTGATCGAATCCTCGACATAGTGGTTCATCCGATGACAACATCGAGGAGCATGTGGGAGCCATCATGGGTATCCAGATCCCGCTGATGGTTATTGACTGAGAGTGTCTCGGTCATGTCTGCATGTCTCCCGAACCCGTAGGGTCTACACACTTAAGGTTCGGTGACGCTAGGGTTATGAAGATATGTATATGCAGAAACCCGAATGTTGTTCGGAGTCCCGGATGAGATCCCGGACGTCACGAGGAGTTCCGGAATGGTCCGGAGGTAAAGAATTATATATAGGAAGTGCTGTTTCGGGCATCGGGACAAGTTTCGGGGTTATCGGTATTGTACCGGGACCACCGGAAGGGTCCCGGGGGTCCACCGGGTGGGGCCACCTGTCCCGGGGGGCCACATGGGCTGTAGGGGGTGCGCCTTGGCCATCATGGGCCAAGGGCACCAGCCCCTATAGGCCCATGCGCCTAGGGTTTCCCCCTAGGAGGAGTCCTAGTGGTGGAAGGCACCCCTAGGTGCCTTGGGGGGGAGGGAAACCTCCCCTAGGCCGCCGCACCCCCTAGTAGATCTCATCTACTAGGGCCAGCGCCCCCCCCTTTCACCCCTATATATAGTGGGGGAGAGGAGGGACTTCATACACCAGCCCCTGGCGCCTCCACCTTTCCCCGTTACGTCTCTCCCTCGTAGTCTCGGCGAAGCCCTGCTGCTGTGACGCCCTGCATCCACCACCACGCCGTCGTGCTGCTGGATCTTCATCAACCTCTCCTTCCCCCTTGCTGGATCAAGAAGGAGGAGACGTCTCCCGTCCCGTACGTGTGTTGAACGCGGAGGTGCCGTCCGTTCGGCGCTGGTCATCGGTGATTTGGATCACGTCGAGTACGACTACATCATCACCTTGCAAGCTTCCGCACGCGATCTACAAGTGGTATGTAGATGCAAACTCTCTCCCTAGACTCGTTGCTTAGATGAACTCATAGATGGATCTTGGTGTAACCGTAGGAAAAATTTTAATTTTCTGCAACCTTCCCCAACAGCGGTCGCAACCCCCTTACCACGTTCGGTCGAAGGGTCGTGGACAAGCTTCGACCGCCTTTCTGAGCGCGGTGGTACGACCTCCTCCTCCTCTTCTTCCTCGTCCTCGACGTCATCTTCATCACCGTCATCATCATCATCGTCGTCGTCATCCTCTGCAACATCCGAGTCCCATTCCTCCTCTTCCTAACTCTCGCCTCCGCTCGCCTCGCCCTCCTCAGTCGAAGCTTGTGCCCCATTGGGCATCGAGTATAGCTCGGTGAGGGCCTAGCAGATGTCCAGACAAAGATCAGTCGACCAGTCGGCAGGGTAAACAGAAATGAATGCGACAAGAGCGCAGTGGAGAGCAGAGCAAGTGTACCTTGTTTGGGTCGCTGTTGTGGTCGAGTGGAGGAATCCTTCTGGCTCCGCGTGGGTTATCCTTATTTCCGGTAACGGCTACCATCCATCTTTCCAGAGTGACGTCGTCGACTGCTTCTGGATGGACTCTAGTCTCGTCTTCGGTCCCACAGTACAACCACATGCAGTGGCTCCGGAACTGAAGGGGCTGAATGCGGCGCCTGAGGAAGACCTCCAGGAGGTCCATGCCTGTCACTCCCTCCCGAACCAACTGCACCACGCGCTCCATCAACATCTTCACGTCAGCTTTCTCCTCCGGAATCAGCTTCAGAGGGAGGGCTTGTTCACTCGGTCCATGGTAAACGGAGGGAGTCCACTCGACTGCCCTGGCGTCGACTGGACCTGGCAGTAGAACCAAGTCGACTGCCAGCCTCTGACGGACTCGGGAAAGGTCATGGGCGGGAAGGTGCTCTTATTCCTCACCTGGATCCCCAGGCCCCCACACATTTGGACGACTCGGGTTCTCTCATCACCTGGGCTCGCCTTCTTCACGGTCTGAGAGCGACACGTGAATATATGTTTGAACAAACCCCAGTGCGGTCGACAACCCAAGAAACCCTCACACATGGACACGAATGCAGCAAGATAGGCAATGGAGTTTGGGGTAAAGTGGTGAAGCTGCGCTCCGAAGAAATTCAAGAAGCCACGGAAGAAAATACTCGGCGGCAAGGAAAACCCACGATCAACATGAGTGGCCAAAAGCACACACTCACCCTCTTCTGGCTGAGGCTGCCACTCCTTCCCCGGAAGCCTCGCAGCTCCGTGAGGGATCAAGCCCTCGTTGGCCATGTCGAGGAGGTCCTTCTCTGTGATGGTCGACTGGATCCAGTCTCCTTGGACCCAGCCCTTCGGCAGACGGGATCTGGACGAGGACCCTCCGCGGCTGGTGGATCTCCCCTTCGCCTTCTCCGACGCCGACGCCTTCTTTGCGCGCTCCAGCGCCACCGTCTTCTCCTTGGCCATGGTCGCCGGCGAGATGCGCGAGGGGAAGTGGTGCGGGGGCGGGAGCGAGCACGCTGGGCGGAGAAGAAGGAAGCAGGGAGAGGGAGAGAATGCTGAGGCGCAGCACAGAAATCCTCGCTGGGCACATTTATAAGGTCCCTTCCGAGTGGATGACAGGTGGGCCCGTCGATCTAATCATATCTGGGAGCAGTTCTGCAAACGGGATACGTGGCGAAAAAGGCAGCGCGGAGATCGAGGCGTCTATGCCCCGTCCCATCCGAACGCCGCGGTCCGCCCCGCTTCGCGCGCGTCCCCAAATTTCGCATCCCGCGGAATCCGCGAACAGCAAATCAGTCTGTCAGACGCGGTGTTTCCGGCGATCCGTCGCTCGGAGATCGCCGAAGCCCGAAAGATCACTCGACGCAAAAATAGAATGGATCGAGTCGACTGAAGGTAAATTGCTCCCTGTCGACGAAGAGATTCTTTGGTCCAGGGCAACGCACGACCAGGGCACAAAGGTTAATCGGAAACGACATCAACTCCTTCCTCACTCGAAGCCTCAATCCATTCGGGGGCTAATGATGGGGTTATGTACCTAGGGTAGGGTCATGGACCTGATCTAAGTACCTTACCCAAGGACACCCTTAGAAGAAGTCGCCTTCCAGTCGACCAACGAGGGACACACTCGACTGACTCGAAGGACTCGACCACGAAGACTCACTCGACCACCAGAAGGTCAAGAGGCACTCTGCACTGCAACGGCCTGTAATCAAGTAGACTTTATGATAGTAAAGACACTTTATGTGGGGCGTTACCAGTAACACCCCAGACTTAACTCACCTTAAACCCTCTCCTACGTGGGCTGGCTGGGGTCCTGGCGCACTCTATATAAGCCACCCCCCTCCACAGGCAGAAGGGTTCGGCACCTTGTAACTCATATACTCATATTCCACTCGACCGCCTCCGGGCTCCGAGACGTAGGGCTGTTACTTCCTCCGAGAAGGGCCTGAACTCGTACATCCCTTGTGCTTACAACCTCTCCATAGCTAGGACCTTGCCTCTCAATACCTACCCCCCACTCTACTGTCAGGCTTAGAACCACGACAATATATGCATAACGTTTACAATGTGTAGTATCGTAACATACCAGCAAACGAAAAAGAATTAAAATGGAAACACAAAATTAAATGAAAAAGAAATCATAAAACAAAAAAACCCCAAACCTTATAGTACCGGTTGGTGTTACCAACCGGTACTAAAGGGCTCCAGGCCCCCGGAGCTGGCTCGTGCCACGTGGTTTCCCTTTAGCACCGGTTCGTGCAGAACCGGTACTAAAGGGGGGGGGGGGCTTTAGTGACCACACTTTAGTGCCGGTTACGGAACCGACACTAAAGGGCCTTACGAACCGGTGCTATTGCCCGGTTCTGCACTAGTGTTACTGCAGCAAATTTTACATTTTGCATTACTTACTAGTGTAGGAGAAAACTTACTTAACCTTCTAAACAAACCAAAACTGGTGTAGGAGAAAACTTATATGACTTTGTAAACTGAACCACAACTGTGGAAGGAACTTGGGATCACAAGTGGTAGAAAAAGATGCATTCACATATTTGAACCAAACTATTTATTTCACTACTTGAGGTTTCTTGATACTAAAACTATCATTGGTTTAGCAAATCATCAATTGACTTGCAAGCAGGTGGATGAACTGTGAAGAAATAGCTTATGTTGGGGAATAGGAAAGTCCAGGAGCACATCCCGACGTCTCATCGTTGTACCTGCACTCCTGCAGAGACCCTTCGAGACTCCTTGATCTGTGTTTGACCTGCTCCCCACGTCTGCCTGGCTAAGGTCCACTGACTATTATCGTTTCATTCTTGCGTTTGTTTTTAGTTGTCATTTTTTCCTATTGAAGATTCATGGTGCTTGTTGCCACAAATGTGAATGCAAAATCATGTTCTTGTAATAAATTAATTATATTACCTTTTTTCCTACTCAATAGAGCTAAAACTATCTTTTAATGCTTAGTTGTATTTAAGAAAGAAATAGTTCTCTGGCGTCTTCTTGGAGTGACGATAAGCTATAGTCTGAATATTAGTACGAGTATTCATTACCTTTCAGTTATCTCACTCGCAGTTTCTTAAATGGAACATTTGTTCTCATCGCATCATGATATATAGGTAAAAATAGATAGAAGTATTAATTTATCTGACCAGGTGGATGTGATGTAGCGAGAGGCTACAGGTGCTCATTGATGGGCTATCATCCATGCATTCCTGCAGCGGCCAGAGCAGAGGAAGTTTTACAACATCGGGTCGGAATTATGTACGTTGTGAGAGGACAAGTGTTGTAAATTAGG